>NC_072401.2:169250378-169553409 GCF_028858775.2 Pan troglodytes | reverse complement strand
ATTTTAACATTATTTTACCTCTGCAAGTCTCTCTTCAGAATCAGAATAAACCAGGATTTCATTGAACAGAAAGCCAGCATGAAAGTGATATGTGGAACTCTTTTTTTTTTCTAAAGTAAGTTTTGCATTGCATAAATTGTCCTCTGTGGTATAATGAAAGTAATATAAAGTTACATCCATTCAATACAGATAATACTCAGGTTTATTACTGTTTTAAGAAAAAGAGTGTCTGCAGTTTCAAGCCAGTGATCACATCTGCAAACAATCACCAAGCATATCTATTTCAGTGTACATCTCTTTGAAATTGTGGGGTTTATTAGATTTTACTGACTCTCAGAATCATTTGGTTGGAATTATAGTTTATCCACAAAGCCCTACCACTGACAGGTAGAGAAGCACCATACAAACCAAAGCACACAATTAGATATCGATGATTATGGTTTCTGAGCCACTTGTGTATTCTGAAAGGAACTACTTCTATTATGCCATCAATATCAGCAATTTTTTGCAGTACATAATGACAAAATGATATGTTACGAGACTATAAGGAAAACATCAAACTAGTTCCAGCTTACCCCATTTATTCCACATGCATAAATGTATTCTGTTTAGTGAAACATTTAGAGTTACTCCAAAAACACCAATGGACTTTTAAGTAGAACTAATAAAGTACATTAGATTTCACATAAAGAAAATAGATAACATTAAAATATAAGTAATTATACCTGCAACAGTTTTCTAGAATTTAATAACATAAGGTTAGACAAGGCCCCAAAAGCACATAATAGAACTATCATATCCATATATATCTGATTATATTAATGTAACCAAGAAGTCATCTCTTTGCATGTTCCCAGAACTTCTAGCTTTGTAAAATCATTTCCTTTCATTGTATGTATGAAAACTCTCAAGGGGTTTATAATTCTACTAATGATCTCTTGCTTCAATTTTCTCCTTTCTTTGAGTGTTTTATATCACGGATTCTCTGCACTTCTGATCAATCTGTCTCTGACCTGCACCAACACATACCTGGACATAAGCCCTTTATACTTAATTTTACAAAGCAATATGTAAAATATTAATACATATATTTAATTTGAACAAAGCAACATGTGAGTGAACTCCATACCTTGTAGTTTTACTAGAAATTTGGAGGTAACGGTGAAAATTTGCACAGGAACACAGTATATCAACAAGAGACTGGAGCACATAACTTAGAATTGAGTATTGAACTTCATTCTCCTTATTGCTTTCTAGCCACTGCAACATCCAGAATTTGCCACTCTCCTGCACTATGTATTTTTCTTAAAGAAACATGAAATGGGCCGGGCGCGGTGGCTCACGCCTATAATCCCAGCAGTTTGGGAGGCCAAGGCGGGCGGATCACGACGTCAGGAGATGGAGACCATCCTGGCTAACACGGTGAAACCCCGTTTCTACTAAAAATACAAAAAAATTAGCCAGGCGTGGTGGCGGGCGCCTGTGGTCCCAGCTACTCTGGAGGCTGAGGCAGGAGAATGGCGTGAATCCGGGAGGCGGAGCTTGCAGTGAGCCGAGATCGCGCCACTGCACTCCAGCCTGGGCGACAGAGCCAGACTCCGTCTCAAAAAAAAAAAACATGAAATGACATATATTTTGTTTTGTAAGCTATGCTAAATTTGATTTTAAAAAAGTAGTCTGTTGTTTTAGCTTCAAAATATCAATTTATTTTGATCTGGGCTGATTGTAAACATGCCAATTTCAGAATAAATATATGCATATTTTAATATTTCCATGAAAATTATATTCTTGCATCTTAATAATCTCCCCAAAATTTGCATGAAGGCCACATTTTATAAGTGTTATGCTGCCTGCAAACTTTTATTATTTAAAATATTTATAGCATGTGATAAGATTGAGTTTAAAAAGACCTTTGGGCAACTTTTGTTCACTTTTAAAAATTTATAATTAAATATATAACTATAATGATCTTTTACAAAATTATAAAGCACCTTCTGTTACTGCTCTAATTCTTTGTTATCAGTGTAGTTACTTTACCATGGAAATGAGGGCATAGATGGGGTATAAGAAGAAGGGGGGACTTTCCCCTAACTGGGTAGATGTGTTATGAATTTGAGAGACATTAACTTAGACCACGTATTTTACACATTCAACTACCATTTTAAAAATACTCTTCAACTCTTTTTCCTATTTTTATGCTTCATTTTCCAGAGATAATTATAACCTAGTTGCTCAGTCTTGTGCAACTACCAGTACATTTATGATGCCTTGTAATATCATAAACCAAGACCCAGTATTATGTGTTCAACAATCCACAGGTAATTATAGAATCATTTTCCTCTTCAGATAGAAATTTATCTTCACCCCACATTATTTTTATTTCTTAAATTTTCTATTATAGTCATGAAATAATCTGAAGATCATACTGTATTATTCCCACCTCTTTTTTCCTCTCCTTTATTTGTTTTCCAAAATAAATATTATATATCCTTAAATCTAGAATATGGCCTTTCATGTCCAATAGGCAACTGTTTCATGTTCCTTCACACCCTTCTCATTAACGTGCAGTAACATTATGATTGGTTTTCTTGCCACCAGTTTTGCTCCCAGTACATTTCTAAGAGGTAACTCTGGTCATGCTATTACTTTACCTAAAACCCTTCAATCTGGCCAAACCTGTGCCAATGAAAATAATGCCCTTTAATGTTTCTAGACCCTTTTTTGCCATGACTCTTTTCAGTCTATGTTTCAGCAATACTGAACTCATCTCTCACATATCAAGGACTTTGTATACTCTGCTAACTGTTCTTAGAATATCTTCCTCTCTTCCCTCCCTGTTTTTTTTTTTTTTTTCTTCTTTTGAAACAGAGTCTCGCTCTATCACCCAGGCTGGAGTGCAGTGGTGCAATCTCGGCTCACTGCAAGCTAGGTTCACGCCATTCTCCTGCCTCAGCCTCCTGAGTGGCTGGGACTACAGGCGCCCACCACCATGCCTGGCTAATTTTTTGTATTTTTTTAGTAGAGACGGGGTTTCACCGTGTTGGCTAGGGTGGTCTCGGTCTCCTGACCTTGTGATCCGCCCGCCTCGGCCTCCCAAAGTGCTGGGATTACAGGCGTGAGCCATCGCGCCTGGCCTTCCCTCCCTATTTTTAAAGGATATATCCCACTCAAAACTCAGCTCAGCTATCACTTTCTCTTGAAATCATTCCCTAATAACAATTTTCCTTTATTATACAACTTCTTCACTCCACTTAAGCACCACAGTATACTTCCAGCCTTGCATAGAAATTGTACTCATTTGTTTATCTTTCCCATCGAGGTACAAATACTTTAAAGATAGAGTTATATTTTATGTTTTCTTATCTGGTTTCTAACTCAGTATTTAGTGTGTAATGGGCATTTAAGTGCTTATTATCTTAATTATTTAGAGTAAGAAGTATTAAAAATATATAAGCATTATGTTATGATAGGTCCTTCAACTCTTGGAGAGAACAGTGAGATGCGAGGTAATATACTTCTCTGTCTTCAAGAAGCATCTGAGCTAATGAAGGTTGGGAAATTGGTGCACATGACTTCATCACCATATAGAATCACTGTTGTGTAAGTCCCTTCTTGTGTCACTATAAAGAAATACCTGTAACTGAATAATTTATAAAGAAAAGAGGTTTAATTGTCTCACAGTTCTACAGGCTGTACAAGCAGGGCTCTAGCATCTACTTCTGGTGAGAGCCTCAGAAACTTTCAATCATGGTGGAAAGTAAAGAGGGAACAAGCACACCACATGGTGAGAGTGGGAATGAGAGAGAAGGGGGAGGTGCCACACTTTTTTTTTTTTTTTTTTTTTGATGGAGTTTTCTCTTGTCACCCAGGCTGGAGTGCAATGGTGCCATCTCAGCTCACTGCAACCTCTGCCTCATGGGTTCAAGTGATTCCTCTGTCTCAGACTCCCAAGTAGCTGGGATTACAGGTGCGCACCACCACGCCCAGCTAATTTTTTTGTATTTTTAGTAGAGATGGGGTTTCACCATATTGGCCAGACCTCAGCCTCCCAAAGTTCTGGGATTACAGGTGTGAGCCACCGTGCCCAGTCAGTGTCACACTCTTTTAGACAACCATATCTCTAGTGAACTAACAGAGTGAGAACTCACTCATTACGGTGAGGATGGCACAAAGCCATCCATGTGGGATCTGTTCACATGAACCAAACACCTCCCACTGAGTCCCACCTCCAACATTGAGGATTACATTTCAACATGAGATTTTGAGGGGACAAATATCTAAACTATACGAACTGTGCTGTCATAAAGTTTCAAACAAAATGTCCTGTAAGTTCAGTCTAAGGAGAGATAATCTTCATTTTAGAAGAACAGAATAGTTTCATGGAAAAATGTCAAATGAGCTGTGACTCCGAAGATCAGAGGGATCTGACTAAGCAATGTTGAAGGATAGGGAGATGCATCATTGCAACATGATAAGGCAGGTAACAACTGGATATGTTTGATAAATAATAAACTGTCCAGTGTAGAATAAGATTTTTATTTTATTTTTTTGAGATGGAATCTTGCTCTGTTGCCCAGGCTGGAGTACAGTGGCGTGATCTTGGCTCACTGCAGCCTCCACCTCCTGGGTTCAAGCAATTCTCTGCCTCAGCCTCCCGAATAGCTGGGATTACAGGCGCCTGCCACAATGCCCGGCTAATTTTTGTATTTTTAGTAGAGACAGGGTTTCGCCATCTCGGCCAGGCTTTCACCATCTTGGCCAGACGGGGTTTCACCATCTTGCACTCCTGGCCTCGTAATCCACCCACCTCGGCCTCCCAAAGTGCTGGGATTACAGGCATAAGCCACTGCACCCAGGCTAGAATACGGTTTAAGATGTAATAGGAAAGGATGTTGTAACGCAGGTCTCAAATGTTTGGAAGGGCATTGTGATTGGTAGACTTGCAGATGCAGATGAACTGTGATTCTTTATTTATATTAATCTACAAGGGTATTAATCAGTGGCTGTAAGGATATTTCTGCTTTTTTAGAGGAGGATATTATTGCTGAACAGTAATGGAGAGTGTTCATGGACCATTATGGTGAAGAATCGAGGATATCTGAAAGGCAGGGAAATGGGTGGTGCATGAGGGAAATTTAAGACAGAAAGGTCAGTGGTCTACTTGGCTGGCAGAAGTGCACGATGAGAGTCAAGAATGTAACAGATCAGTGAAGCATCAAAAAAATCTGACAATGAGCTTTTGGATCTCAATAATGGGGAATTGAGATTCAAGACAACTCCAGCACCTTGGAGGAACTGGCCAGTATATCAAGAAAAGCCTCTGGCATGGTCAATAAGGTAGGTTCCCAGGAACTAGAAGTTGGGTTATAAGAAATAAAGATTAAAATGTTGACCTAGTAATGGCTAATACAGTAGTCCCCACTCACCTGAAGTTTCCATTTCTACAGTTTCAGTTATTATGGTCCAAAATATTACATAGAAAATTCCAGAAATAAATAATTCATAAGTTTTAAATTGTGCATTTTTTCTGAGTATTGTTAGAATTGTTCTATTTTGCTATTATTTATCAATCTCTTACTGTGCCTAGTTTAAATTAAACTTTATAATAGGTATGTCTGTGTATATGTGTATATGCATATACATATATAGGAAAAAAACCCACACATATATAGAGTCCAGTACTATCTGTGGTATAAGGCATTCATGGGGGGTCTTAGAAAGTATCCCCCATGAAAAATGGGGACTATGGTATTCAGACACTGGTCTGGGTCTCCTGAAAGTCTTCCTTTTGAACAAAGGGATTTAGTCAGAAACTTCAGCAAACTTTATAGGCTATAGATAGTTTCAGCTGTAAAGAAGGTCAAGTTGTCATTACAGGTATTGAAATGCCTTATTTTGTGAATAATAATTTGTTCTTTTTAATCCTATCATTAACTAATGAAAGTCATTTTGACAAAGAAAACCAAAGTGACACGGGATTTTTCCCAGCCTCTTTGTTGGGCTCACTGCAGGGGATGCCCCATCTACTCAGCCAGCTGGGCTGTGTCTGGCCTGTGCTCTGGCCTGTGGCTCCTGCGGATGCCACAACCAAGCACTCAGCCACTGGTGGAAGGGAGCATGTGAGTGAGTGAGCGTGGGGTACGGCCACCACTCTGAGTGCTGACACAGGAGCAGGATCCATGTGGGGCCCATGCTCAGACCAGGAATGTCACCCTGAGGGAAACATTGTGACACCCATGCTGGGGTGCCCACAACCCTGAAGTCCCAGAGGGGGTTACAGTGTGCTACTTAGCTTTTTAAATTCTGCTGTCTCCAGCATGATAGATGGTGGCATGTCATCAGCTCAGTCAATCCTTTGCCCCATTCTGGCCTGTGGCTCTGGGACCAGCTCGGCCCCACCAACACTTCCATTGAATGGGGCAGCTGCCCTCTGCCAGCTAAGGCAGAGGGCCAGTGTTACAGCCTTTCTGGGTACCCAAGTTCAGTGTGTCCCAATCTCTTGTCCTGTGTCCAAGAAGAATGAGGTTATGCTGACGATTGAAGGGTGGTAAGGGCAGATAATTTTATTGAGCGTTGAAACAGCTCTCAGCAGAGAGAAGACAGGAAGGTTGGGTTATCTCTCCTGAAGTCAGGCCATCTCCCCAGTGTGGCTGAGTCTGGGGCTTTTGTAGGCACAGGATAAGAGAGTGTGTGTTGATTGGTTTGTGAGTATGCAAAAAGTTTAAAATGAAGGCACCAGTCAAAGTTGGGCACAGTGTAAAAACAATTAGGGAAAGACAAGTATATGTAAAATAGGTGAAGGATGGGGATCAATCAAAGGAAAGTGCGCCAAACAGGAATACAGGGTTTCAATCCAGTTTGTGGATTTGACTTGTAGCTTGGCCTTCAGGCTTTAAACTGTCTTTGGCTTGAAGGTGGGATTTCATATGCTAAGGCATTTGTCTTCCTCCTGATGCTATCAAGTGCTGTAAGATTTTTCTAAGAAATAATAAAAGAATCACATACTGCATGAGTACAGCTATGTTCCCTAAAATAAGTGTTTTTAAGATGATAAAGTGAATAACTCATTGAATGACTTTTAGGATAACCAATTCTTTCACCAGCATTCTTCCATCATCCACTACTCTGGCTAATCCTAAAAAGTAGGAAACTGTCCTTTGCTTTCTGTCTACAGTATGAACACCTCTATTGCAATTAGATGCACCCACACCAAGAAACCATGAGCAAGCATGCCTTCAGATGCATACCAGTTACGTTTTCACTGCAGTGTGTTCTTGTTATCTACATCACTGAATGTTATTTATTTTAAAATATATTTTACACAGTGCATTCATGTTCACAAAATGTGTCCTGGTTCACAAAACGTTTTCAGTTCCCCTTACCTTCATAAGTGCTTCATTCTACGAACCTGCATTGATACACCACGTACCCTTACTGCTTTACTTGATGATTTTTAAAAACTATATATTGCTCTTCCAAGTAGATTATATATTTTTACCTAGGACAAAGTAACAATACTTGTATGTCCTTTTATCATGCCTTTTTAAACAATCATGTTGAAGTATAATTGATATAAAATTTATCAATATTAAATGTACAATTCAATGGGGTTGAAAAAATACGTACAGTGATGTAACCAACACCAACATAATCATAAAATATTTTTACCCCTTCCCCCATCCTAGCCCATGAAAACTACTGAGAAGCTTTCTGTCACTATAGTTTTGCCTCTTCCTATAATTTTATATAATTAGAATAATAAAATATACATCATAGAGATAGTCTTTTAGTCTGTAAGTTGGCATAATGCATCTGAGATTCATTCAGATTCTTGCATACCTCAGTATTTGTTCTCATTCATATACAAAAAAGAACCTCAACTTTATACCTCATATCTATAAAAATGAGTCATAGATTTTAGAAGTATGCAAAACAAAACATAGAAAAAAAATTTAACCCAAAGATGTGTAGGATTCTGAGTCATGGCACCAAATGAAATATCTACAAAAGGAAAATAAAATGGTAAATTGTATTTTCTCAAAATTGCTCTGCTAAAGACACTGTATGAGAATAAAAAGACTAGCTGTAGGCTAGATTGTGTTTTCAAAACACAGTACAGAACTTTGTATCCAGAATATGAAAATTTTTAAATAGTCAACAACAGGAGAATTTAAAAAATTAATTGAGAAAAAAACTTTAATAAACACCAAAATGAGGACAAATAAGCCTATGAAAATATGCTCAATGCCATTGGCTATTAGGGAAATCAATATGAAAGCCATGATAAGCTACCAATATATACATATTAGAATGATTAAAATAATAAAATAAGAACTAATAACACCAAATGCTGGAAGATGTTGAGCAACTGGAGCTCCCATACATTGCTGGAGAAAATGGAAAATGCTATAGCCAATCCAAAAAATGGTTTGGCAGTTTCTTTTAAAGTTAAAAATATACTTGTCATATGACAGCAGTTACACTCCTGGGTATTTGCAACAGAGGAATAAAAACATGTTTACTAATGTGAAAGGAAAATAAATCTGAGACTGCAAAATCACTAAGCCAAAGGGGAAAGTCAAGCTGGGAATTGCATGGGGCAAACCTGCCTTCCATTCTATTCCTAAATAAGATAGCTACAAAGATGCAAAAGCTACCTGCCTCCCTCACAATTTTCCCACAGAGAAATTCCTTGTGGTCAAAGGACAGCCAGAACTCTAAGTCATCTCTCTGCTCATGTGAGACAAATCCATAGTCGATTGCTTCCTTTGCCCTATTGCTTCAACTAAGCCAGACTAAGACATTAGTGACTATTCCTGTAAATTCAGGAAAAAATATATTCAGTGAAATGATAATCAGAAACTCAAAAGAATATAACAATATGTCTCTTGCCTACCTATGGCCTGGAAGCCCCCTCTCCACTTCAAGTTGTCCCGCCTTTCTGGACAGAGAGGGTGTACATCTTACATATATTGATTGATGTCTCATGTCTCCCTAAAATGTATAAAACCTATCTGTGCTCAGACCACCTTAGGCACATGTTGTCAGGACCTCCTGAGGCTGTATCATTGGTGCATCCTCAAAACTTTGTCAAAATAAACTTTCTAAATTGATTGAGACTTCTCTCAGATACTCTTTAGTTTATACTAAAAACCCACAGACAAATGTTTATAGCACTATTATTCATAATTGCTTCAAGCTGAAAATAACTCAAATATCCTTCAACAAATAAATATCTTAATAAACACTGGTATATCCACATAATGGAATACTACTGTGAAATAAAAAAATGAAATATATATCGATACACTCCCAACTTGGATGAACATCTAATGCACTTTCTTAGTGAAACAAACTAGTTTCAAAAGGTTTCATACTATATGATTTCATTTATATGACATTCCTAGATAGATAAAATGATGGAAAAGGACTCAGTGGTTTCAGGGAGTGGAGGTAGAGAAGGGTGTGGCTTTAAACAGGGAGTAAGAGGAAGTTTTTGGGGTAATTGAATTGGTCTTTACCCTGATTGAGGTAGAGGAGGAATAAATCAAAGTAAAATAAAAATAAAAACATGTATTAAACTTCATAGAACTATACAACAATGGAAAGAACAACTTTACTAAATAATAATGTAGGAAATAAATTGTTTTAAGAGCACATGTAAAATTTAAGGTGATTTTTTAGACATTCATATTATAAAATATTAATGCTATTAGTGACGTTACCATTTATGTGTTTAACAATGGTTAGGGAATTCATGGTCTAAGCCACCTCTGCATACCAGATACATATAAATTTGTCTGTGTCATTTGTCAACCTGATATAGGAATCTAGTATAAAAACAGGAAACTGGCAGAGTCTTTTGAGTGTTTAAACTCCAGATCTTCATTATAATTAATAGTGTACAGTAGCCCTTGTATAAGTAGGTAAAACATCTCAATTTTTATGAAGTTTATTGTTAGCACTTAAACCCAGTAGACACTTGGTAAAATGATATTTGATCTTTTGTATGTATGTTTATGTTCTAGACTTCTTATGGTTTGTTAATTTGTAAGAATTATCCTAGAGGTTTAAACACCAACTTTAAATCAACCAGTTAGAACACCAACTTTCTGATTCACATCTATGATTCTAGCTGTAAATTTCTTGAATGGAGTGAATTTATATTAAAGTTATAATTTGCTTCACAACTTGGTAGATAGATAATTATTTTGCAATGGTAAAAATAATTGTTTCCTAATGAATACGTTTAGGTAAAATATAAATATGTCTCATTCCAAAATTGCTCTCAAATAGTTCATACATGAGTCCCCATAAAATACATCTTATAAAGTTCACCGCTAAGTCATCTTATGGAAAACTGTTTCTACTTTATTCCCGAAACAGAAGAGATCTACAATTGCTATTATTTTAGAACAAGAGGAGAAGGATAGTTGTATTATAGATGGAAACATGGAGAAATCAGCTGAACTTTTAAAAAACTTGTAGTTGTCATATGTAGGGTGAGAGAACTGATTAGAATGCAGATAAGCCCTAGCAATAAATCATGTCTGCACCTACTAACTAATGTTAGACTGTGGGCCTTGTGTTCAGTGTGTGGAGTAGTGATCCAAAGTCTAGAGCCAGGGAAAGAGAGCCAAAGAAAAGGGATCCAAGAGGAAGTCTTCTGAAGTTCTTGCTGTAGTGTGATGGCAGGTTACTAACAAATTGAAGAAGGCATAAAGGTTAGAGAAAGTTCTCCTGGGCGCCCCAAGCTTTTATTAGTTGTAAATGCTG
This sequence comes from Pan troglodytes, assembly GCF_028858775.2. NCBI lineage: Eukaryota > Metazoa > Chordata > Mammalia > Primates > Hominidae > Pan > Pan troglodytes. Next base: position 169,542,633 of record NC_072401.2, on the reverse strand, counting down.
GAAACTGAACAAGAGTGTAGAGGCACCCAGAAATCTTCAGCAACCTAAAAAGCTGGCAGATGTGGTCTACAGAGTGGAGAGAGCAGGAGAGAGAGAGTTACCAAGAGATCCCAAGATTTAATAGCCAGTAACTTGGCTTTAAACATAAAAAGAATATGTCAGTCTCACCAATGCTCAGAGCCTAAGTCTCAATGAAAGTTCTAACTTTGCACTCAAAATATTAGAAACAAATTACGAATTGAGTCAAACAAATATTTCATCAAATTCTTGCCCAGTTACATTACTGATTAAGTTAATTTAGTCCTTCACATTAATAATGCAATGATAGAATGAAAGTGCATTTTTCTGGTTTTAAGTATTATTTACTTCAGTCTCTATTTTTCCTTGTACACTTAGGAGCCAGCATAAAACCAAACATTACAAGAAACCCAAAGAAGCAAAGAAATGTGACTCACATTCAAGAAAGGATGCAAGCCCAGATATTTCCTAGATATTGGAAATATCTGACAAGGACTTCAAAATAACTATGGCAATTATGTTAAATGAAGTATGTAAAAACACAGGAGAAAATGGGAACTTTTAGTACATATATAATCATGATAAAAAAAACCCAAATGCAAATGTTAGAAATAAAGAATGAGCCATCAGAAATAAAACATTCATCAGACGGGCTTACATTTGACAATATCAAGTAATAGCCATTATTTATGATGATATAATACAAAATATATTATAGTCACAAAAAAGGGACAAGCAAAAAGACCTAGTGCCTGAGAATTTTCAAAAATTGAAGAAAGATATCAAACCATAGATTTTGGAAGCTTAGCAAACCTCAGTGAGGATACATTAGCAATAGCAACAACAAAACACAAAAATCTATCAGAGTGAAGAAGTAAAAAAACAAAATAGGAGAATGCTACCAACTTTCTTGGGTTATTATTTGACTACCCAGCTTTTAATATTCTTAAGTTTTAATTTTATGTCTTGTAAACATTAAATACTTAAGTTTCTTTTTCCAAATCAGAAACTACAGGTTGGCAAACTACCCTAAACCTGGCCTGCCTGCAATTTCTTATGTGTGTGAGCATGAAATGGTCTTCACATTTTTAAATGGGTGAAAATATCAAAAGAAGAATAAGATTTTATGACATATGCATTTGGAATCAAATTTTAGGGTTCATAAATACAGGTTTATTGGAAGGCAGTTTTCATGCACGTCCCTGTGAAGAGACCACCAAACAGGCTTTGTGTGAGCAATAAAGCTTTTAATCACCTGGGTGCAGGCAGGCTGAGTCCGAAAAGAGAGTCAGTGAAGGGAGATAGGGGTGGGGCCGTTTTATAGGATTTGGGTAGGTAAAGGAAAAAGGGGGGTTGTTCTCTGGCAGGCAGGAGTGGGGGTCACAAGGTACTCAGTGGGGGAGCTTTTGAGCCAGGATGAGCCAGCAGAAGGAATTTCACAAGACAATGTCATCAGTTAAGGTAGGAACAGGCATTTTCACTTCTTTGTGGTGGAATGTCATCAGTTAAGGCAGGAAACAGCCATCTGGATGTGTACCTGCAGGTCACAGGGGATATGATGGCTTAGCTTGGGCTCAGAGGCCTGAAATTCCTGTCTTCTTGTATTAATAAGAAAAATAAAATGAAATAGTGGTAACGTGTTGGGACGGCAAAAATTTTTGGGGATGGTATGGAGAGATAATGGGAGATGTTTCTCACGGCTGCTTCTAGCAGGATTAGGGGCGGTGTGGGAACCTAGAGTGGGAGAGATTAAGCTGAAGGAAGATTTTGTGGTAAGGGGTGATATTGTGGGGTTGTTAGAAGAAACATTTGTCATTTAGAATTATTGGTGATAGCCTGGATACGGTTTTGTATGAATTGAAAAACTAAACAGAATAAGAGAAGGAGAAAAACAGGTATTAAAGGACTAAGAATTGGGAGGACCTAGGACATCTAATTAGAGAGTGCCTAAGGAGGTTCGGCATAGCCTTGCCAGCAAAGATTATTTATTTACTTTAAGAGTTAAGAGTGGGAGTTTGGGGATAGCACTAGGAGATATCAGCTGTGATGGCTTGGAGAAACAGTGTAAACTGGCAGTGTAAACAAGAGCAGGGCATGTATGAGTAGTTGAGAATGGTGAATAGGAGTATGACTAGACAGAAGACAGTAGGGATGACAAGTTTTGGGGGCACAGTCTAAGTTGGTCTGGTGTCTGGAATGAGACTGGGGCCTAATAAAAAGGAGCATCTATACGGGAGCTTAAATGGGCTGTACTTTGTAGCATTCCGAGGACAGGTCTGAATTCTGAGAAGGGAAAGTGGTAAAAGTATTGTCTATTTCTTTTTAAGTTGGTGGCTGAGCTTGGTGAGGTGTGTTTTTAAAAAACCTTTAGTCTGTTCTACTTTTCCTGAAGATGGAGGACCGTAAGGGATATAAAGGTTTCACTGAATACAAGAGCCTGAAAAACTGCTTGGCTGATTTGACTAATAAAGGCTGGTCTGTTATCAGACTGTATAGAGGTGGGAAGGCTAAACTGAGGAATTATGTCTGACAGAAGGGAAGAAATGACTGCGGTGGCCTTCTCAGACCCTGTAGGAAAGGCCTCTACCTAACTAGTGAAAGTGTCTACCCAGACTAAGAGGTATTTTAGTTTTTGTGACTTGGGGCATGTTGAGTAAAGCTAATTTGCCAGTCCTGGGAGGGGGCAAATCCTTGAGCTTGATGTGTAGGGAAGGGAGGGGGCCTGAATAATCCTTGAGGAGTAGTAGAATAGCAGATGGAACACTGAAAAGTTATTTCCTTGAGGATAGATTTCCGCGATGGAAAGGAAATGAGAGGTTTTAAGAGGCGGGTTAGTGGCTTGTACTGTAGCATAGCCTGCCTTTGCTGGTGTGTGGCAATTAGGCCTGGTGGAACTTCCATCAATAAACCAAGTGTGTTCAGGGTGAGAAACAGTGAAGAAGGAAATGTGGGGAAGTGGGGTGAATGTCAGGTGGATCAGAGAGATGCAGTCATGAGGGTCAGGTGTGGTATCAGGAATAATGTGGGAGGCTGGATTGAAGTCCGAGCCAGGAACAATGGTAACTGTGGGAGACTCAACAAAGAGTGAGTACAGCTGAAGGAGCCGGGGAGCAGAAAGTATATGCATCAGGTGTGAGGAAGAAAATAGATTCTGGAAATTATGAGAGCTGTACAGAGTGCATTGAGCATAGTTTGTGATTTTAAGGGCCTCTAAAAGTATTAGGGTGGTAGCAGCTGCTGCATGGAGACATGATGGCCAGCCTAAAACAGTAAGGTCAAGTTGTTTGGACAAAAAGGGTACAGGACGCGATCCCTGTGCTTGTGTAAGAATTCTTACTGCACAGCCCTGCACTTCAGCTGTGTGTAATGAAAAGTGTTGGGATGAGTCAGGGAGAGCTATAGTGGGGGCAGTTTCTAAAGCTGTCTTCAAGGAACGGAAAGAGGAGTGGGGGAAAGGATTTAGGATCTATGGGGTCGGCTAGGTTTCCTTTTGTGAGTTTATATAATGGTTTTGTTAGGATGGCAAAACCAGGTATCCAAAGGTGAAAGTATCTAACCATACCCAGGAAGGAAAGGAGTTGTTGTTTTGTAGAAGGGATTGGGGTTTGAGAGACTAGTTGGACATGATCGGCAGGGAGCGCACGTGTGTTTTTATGAGAATTATGCTGAGATAGCTAACAGATGAGGAAGAAATTTGGGCTTGACTGAAGTAACGGGGGCTGTCTGTGAAGCTTTGTGGCAGTACAGCCCAGGTAATTTGCTGAGCCTGATGGGTGTCAGGGTCAGTCCAAGTGAAAGCGAAGAGAGGCTGGGATGAAGGGTGCAAAGGAAGAGTAAAGAAAGCTTGCTTGAGATCCAGAACAGAATAATGGATTGTGGAGGGAGGTATTAAGGATTGAAAGGCCATGCTGTAGCACGCAAGTGATAACAGGCTTTAATCCTTTCAAAGCATGCTGTGGGATGGGATATTGGCATTGAGTGGGGTAAGGGTGATTAGGTTTTAATGAGATGGTAAGGGGTGCATGATCGGTCACCAAGGAGGGAGTAGAGGTATCTTATACTCGTGGGTTAAGGTGGGGGATACAAGAGGAGGATGCAAAGGAGGCTTTGGATTGGGAAGAAGGGCGGCAATGAGATGTAGCTGTAGTCCAGGAATAGTCAGGGAAGCAGATAATTTAGTTAAAGTGTCTCGGCCTAATAAGGGAACTGGGCAGGTGGGGATACCTAAAAGGAGTGCTTAAAAGAGTATTGTCTAAATTGGCACCAGAGTTGGGGAGTTTTAAGAAGTTTAGAAGCCTGGCTGTCAATACCCACAACAGTTATGGAGGCAAGGGAAACAGGCCCTTGAAAAGAAGGTAATGTGGAGAGGGTAGCCTCCATATTGCTTAAGAAGGGGACGGACTTACCTTCCACTATGAGAGTTACCTGAAGCTCGGCGTCCGTGATGCTCTAGGGGGCTTCCGAGGTGATCAGGCAGCGTCAGTCTTCAGCCGCTAAGCGCAGAAGATCTGGGAAGGAGTCAGTCAGAGAGCCTTGGGCCAGAGTTCCAGCAGCTTTGGGAGTGGCTGCCAGGTGAGTTGAACAGTCCGATTTCCAGTGGGGTCCCGCACAGACGGGACACGGCTTAGGAGGAATCCCGGGCTGCGGGCACTCCTTAGCCTGGTGGCCAGATTTCTGGCACTTGTAGCAAGCTCCTGGGGAAGGTGGTTCTGGAGGAATGCCTGGCCAGTGCGGTTTAGGTGTTTGGAAGTTCTTGTGTACTGGAGATGTGGCTGGGGTTTGTCTCACAGTGGAGGCAAGGAATTGCAACTCAGAAATATGTTGCTACTTGGTGCCTCTATTATTGTACACCTTGAAGGTGAGGTTACTTTAGTCCTGTTGTGGGGTTTGAGGGCCGGAATTTAATTTTTGGATTTTTATTTAATGTCGGGAGCAGATTGGGTAATAAAATGTATATTGAGAATAAGACGGCCTTTTGACATTTCAGGGTCTAGGGCTGTAAAGTGTCTCAGGGTTGCTGCCAAACAAGCCATGAACTGGGCTGGATTTTTATATTTGATGAAAAAGAGCCTAAATGCTATCTGATTTGGGTTAAAGAAAAAGGAGCATTAACCTTGACTATGCCTTTAGCTCCAGCCGCCTTTTTAAGAGTAAATTGCTGGGCAGGTGGGGGAGGGCTAGTCACAGAACGAAACTGTAAGCCGGACCAGGTGTGAGGAGTGGAGGTGATAAAAGGATTATAGGGTGGAGGAGGGGAGGCTGAGGAAGAATTGGAACCTAGCTCGGCCTGGTGAGGAGCAGCCTGGGAAGGAGGGGAGAGGTCAGATGGGTCTGTAGAAAAGGAAGATTAGAAAGACTCAGTGATGCTTGGGGTTGGGACTGAGGGGACAGGTGGGAGGGAAAGAAGGAAGATTTGGGATGAGTTGCATTGGGAACAGAGACTAGAGAGGGACAGATGTGTAAAAGAATGCCTGGACGTCAGGCACCTCAGACCATTTGCCTATTTTACAACAAGAATTATTTAGATCTTGCAGGATGGAAAAATTGAAAGTGCCGTTTTCTGGCTATTTGGAACCACTGTCAAGTTTGTATTGGGGTCAAGCTGCATTGCAGAAGAAAATAAGGCATTTAGATTTTAGGTCATGTGTAAGCTGAAGAGGTTTTAAGTTCTTGAGAGCACAGGCTAAGGGAGACGGAGGAATGGAGGGTGGAAGATTGCCCATAGTGAAGGAGGCAAGCCTAGAGAAAAGAGAAAGTAGAGACACGGAGGGAAGGGGTTCAGGGGTTTCTTACCTTCCAGAAAAGCGGGAAAGGGGTCAAGGCACGGAAATAAGGGGTTGGGGTGCGGAAATAAGGGGTTGGGGTGCAGAGATAAGAGGTCAGGGTGTGGAAATAAGGGATTGGAGCGCAGAGATAAGAGGTCGGCGCATGGAAATAAGGGATTGGGGCACAGAGATAAGAGGTCGGGGCACGGAAATAAGGGATTGGGAGTTCTTTCCTCCTAGAAAAGCAAGACTTGCCACTAAGGGTGAAGGAGAAGGGGTTGGTGTACTTGTCCCTCCCCCAGAAAAGCGGGACTTGCTGCTAAGGGTGAAGGACCACCTCAGGCGTCCCCACGTCGTCTGACACCTCTGAAACCTGGTTGAATAATCAGAGAGGCGTCCCTGCAATGATTAAACACCAAGGGAAGGCTGCCTTCCCTAGTCCATCACCGACACTGGAGTTTTGGGTCCACGGATAAAACGTGTCTCCTTTGTCTCTTACCAGAAAATGAAAGGAATTGAAATTAAGAGAAGGGGGAGATTGAAGTGTGGCACCAAGATTGAAAGGAGAAAGACGTTGAGGGATAGTGAGGGAGGTTGGAGAAGAGAGTAAAAAGAGGCCGCTTACCAGATTTGAAATTGGTGAGATGTTTCTTGGGCTGGTCGGTTGGAGGACCTGAGGTCGTAGGTGGACTTTTCTCATGGAGCAAAGGGCAGGAGGACAGGGGATTGATCTCCTAATGGAGGTCCCCCGATCCGAGTCATGGCACCAAATTTCATGCGCATCCGTGTGAAGAGACCGCCAAACGGGCTTTGTGTGAGCAATAAAGCTTCTAATCACCTGGGTGCAGGCGGGCTGAGTCCGAAAAGAGAGTCAATGAAGGGAGATGGGGGTGGGGCCGTTTTATAGGATTTGGGTAGGTAAAGGAAAAAGGGGGGTTGTTCTCTGGTGAGCAGGAGTGGGGGTCACAACGTACTCAGTGGGGGAGCTTTTGAGCCAGGATGAGCCAGCAGAAGGAATTTCACAAGACATTGTCATCAGTTAAGGCAGGAACAGGCCATTTTCCCTTCTTTTGTGGTGGAATGTCATCAGTTAAGGCAGGAACCGGCCATCTGGATGTGTACATGCAGGTCACAGGGGATATGATGGCTTAGTTTAGGCTCAGAGGCCTGACAGCAGTCATGCTCTTCATTCATGTATTGTCTATGGCTGCTTTGCATTACAACGGTAGAGAAGTTCAGTTGTTTTGAAAGAGAATGCATGTATGTGGCACTCTCATTGCTTCATGCTAATGCTTGGTACTCTAAAAATTGTGTTAATATAGTTAAAACTCTGTAGCATTCCAAATTCCACATGTCACTATAACACAACACTTAATGTATATTTTATTACTAGTACACAACCATAAATTTAAAACAAAAAGAAGAAAAATGACTTCAAATGTTGCATATTTAAGGCACAGTTGAGTAGGAATTATTTTGTACTGAATTTGATAGCAGATTGCCCAATGATGATATATCTATTCTTAAAAAAATTATATTGACATTAACAAACTAAGCATTGTTCACAATATTTCCTACTCACAGAAATGCAATGTTTAGAAAAACTAGAAAATTTAAAGCAGCGTATCTCATCACAGTAGAATTTCTTCACAAAAATAACAATGAGACTGAGGCTACAACCATAATAAAATTTCAAATGTCCCATTTTTTAGCCAAGCAAGAAAAGCCATTTACCAATGGTGAGTTATTTAAATCATGTTAGATTTGAGCAGCTGAAGAAATGTGTTTAGAGAAAACAAACTTGTTTAATATGATTAGCCTTTTAGCCAGAACATTTACTTGATGAGTTAAGGACATTGGGAGTAGCATTGATAATCAATTTACCTTATTTTTTAAAAGCAAATGATTTTGACTGGCTTTGCATTGCTCCTGATGAGTTCACAGATGTTGCTAACACTCATCAGTTGTTACTTATTTGATGAGTCAATACCAAGCTTTAACTGATTATATAATTAACCCCTAAGAGTGGTGTGCACAAAACTAGGGGAGGTGAGGAATTTTTTATGGAAGTTGAGAAAGCTTGAATCCAGTACAACCTGAAATGGAGTCTGCTGGTACGACTGATAATAAAAATACATATGGAGCAGGGAAAGGCTTATTTGAAAAAACTTACAAGACATATGAAAATGTAAAGGGTTTAAAGCCCATCATTGCCCACTTTATTATTCACCAGCAGGTTTTTGAGGAAAATGCTAAAATCTATTATGTTTTATTGAATCAGTAGTGTCAACAGTGAACTTCATTCCCTCTCATGGACTCAACCATTGTCAGTTTTGTGAATTTTTGACTGAAATGAAAACTGAGTATCCTGACTCACCCTATCGCACATTTCAATAGCTTAGCAGTGGTCAAGTTTCATTGCAATATTTTCAGCTCAGGGTTGATGCAGAAATTTTTCTGGAAAGAAAGGAATGCCCTCAACCACTGTAATCAGAAAACAAATAGCATTAAGTTAGTTTTTGCTGCAGATTTGATGTTTCATAATGAATTCAACATAAAACTACATGGTCAAACAGTATTCAAATGTGAAACTTATACTTTAGTAAAGCTATTTCAACAACTTAAACACTTTGAGTCACAAACAATGTCAAGTTACTTTATGCACTGCATGTTCTCTCAACAGTTAAGAAGCCAGATCCTCATTCCCACCCAATTTTGCACCAGATAGATTTTCCAAACTCAAACTAGTGCAAAGTAAATTTTCATATTTCAAAATTCATTTTCATTATGCTATTGAGGAGCTTCTGCTTAATTTTCAATTGGAATTGTAAATCTGCAGTATAATAATTGCTTAAAGGCAAATATCCAGAACAAAAATCTAATGGAATTCTATAAATGCTTCCAAAAGATGCATATATTTAATTAAAATAATTTGCTTGTGAATTGATAATCAGTGTTTGGCAGGATCTATGTGAGAAAGTATTTTCAGAGGACATATATAAAAAATCATTACAGATTACCATTAACAGATGAACATGTGCAGTTGTTTTTGATCAAAAAGCTATCGATTCTCAATTAGATGTTATCTTCCCTTCCAAAATTCCATTCCTCATAAGTAGACCTGTATTACAAAAAAAAACAAAAAAACAAAAAAAACAGGTCCACCATTATGTGTTTAATTTCATCAATAAACAAATATTATGTTTTTAATTACATCAATAAAAATTTGTGGAGAATAGTTTCCTCTCTAGCAATGTAAATATCTATATAATATCTTCAATTTCATATCTTGCTTTCCAAAGCCAAAAATATTTACTGTCTGGCCTTTTACAGAGCAAATTTGTGGAACATTGTCCTCAAGGAAGTTTCAAAAGCAATATCTCAACAGGTGGAAAATTTTAGGTAGATTTTTGTTGTTTATTCATAACAACCTTAAGCAGTATATGGTTATCAAAAATGTGTAATCAAAATGAAAATTTAGACTGATTTACTGTATTAATACTTCTACTTTGGAAGTGAGGACTAATTTTCTAGTCTTTTCTGCTTCTAACTTTATTAATAAAGGACAACATAAAAACAACTAAACACAGATTGTAGCATTCCACAGTGTTCTTACTTCAATTGAAAGAATTTATAATATGTAAAAATGATTTCTAGTTGCTCTCCTTCTCTAATTTTTTCTAACTAGAATGCAAATTCCAGAACAGTGGGGATCATACCTCTCTTGTTCAGTCCTGTATTCCCAGTGCTTAGAACCATCTCTGTGTAGAGTAGTCCTGCAATACAAATTTGTTGAATAAACGAACAAAGAAAAGAATGAGGTTATTTAAAACATTTCTTACTAGAAAATCTACATACCACTATATTACAAAATCACTCTCTAACTTTCTAACTCATGTTTTTCCATATGTTGACTTTGGCATTCAGAGTGACAAACTATTTGGCATTTTTGTTGCATTTTGGGGCCGGTTGGTTAAACACATGTAAATAAGCACTTTTAATAAATTCTCAGTACATTACCCATAATGACTACTTTTCCCCCTTACTGTGATATTCTTCTTTCTCCTCTTCCTTTTCTTCCTTCTCTTTATTCTCTTCCTCCTGATCATTTTCTTCCCTTGGGGCTGATGTTGACTGTACCCTCTCCGAGGTAAAGCAGTATAAGCTAAAGCCTAAAGAAGAGGTGGACCAATTATGATAATAATCTATCCTAAATCGTGGTAGTTAAATGTGTTGTTGATAGGGAATTAGAAGGACTAAGGTTTGAAAGGAAACTAATGCTGTAATGCTGAAAAACAATCCCTTCCTTGAAGCCATAAGAAAATAGTGTGTCTTAGCAGAAGAGTAGTCGTCTGAATGGGGATAAAAATGGGGAAAAAAACATTTAGAATTGTTCATCGCTTATACAGCGCTGTCTAAAGGACAGTGAGCTAAGAATATCCTTGTTTCTAAATGAGTATTTTCTACTGTGGGAGAGAAAGAACTTGATAGCAAAATACATTATTGCTTTGCTAAACTCATATGCTAAATAAATATTTTGTGATTCTTTTGTTTGGGGGAGGGTAACTTGGTACTAAGAAGAAGAGTCACCAAACAGAAGCTTGAGTCTTCCCATTAAAAATGATGAAATTTCATTTTACAGTGAATTAGTTGGTGTTTTCACCTGTCTCATTATGAGTGACTTCTCTGAGATTAAATTAATGAAAGTGTTTTAACCTATAGAGTCAAGGCGTACCGTGGTGTCAGAAAACCACAGCAAGAAAATGCCATTCTTGGAACACATTACTAATCTCCTTCTATAAGATGTTTTCTCCTTTAGAAAATCAAAAAATGGCACCATATGACAATACTGGGAAGGGTTATAATAAATGCGCCTCTTCTTCCCCTGGGGCGGATGTTACTTTTACTCTTTCTGAGTAAGTTAAATAAGTTGACTCCTAATATATCTTATTGTGGGATCAATGATAATTCCTGGATACCAATGTTATCATGGTTACTTATATATCAGTAATGACACATATAGTAATGAACGAGATGTCTTTGTATTGAGAAGTGTAAGAGATGTATGAATCAAGTTACTTTAATGGACAAATCATTTAAAACACACTTGTACTATCTGTTTTGCACCTAAGTACAAACTCCAAAGAAAGCTTATTCATACAAAATACAATAACGGCTGCACTGTAAGTGATTTTATATTTTTTATTCAAAGTAACATGTATCTGTTATTCTCCTATTATATTTCAAACACACCACATCAAGAAAGGCAGCTTCTCTTTCTTGATGTGGTGAATAGTGCTTTATGGCAGATTCAGAGTATAAGTCAGAATATGCATAAAATAATAGAGCATGAAAACTAGCTGCTTCTGTATTCAGAGTCCACAGTTAAAGACATTTTCCTATTAAGTACATCCATCTTCCCCTAGGTGTGCACAGAAAGGAAATTTTATTTTAAATATGATTGTATTCAAATTAATGACTAATGATAGGATTCATCCTAAATATTTGAATACATATTCAAATCTTTCTTCAAGATGCATTTAAGAACGGAAAGAATAATGTCAAATAACTACCATTCTTTAGTTTAGTTTTTATTATTTAAGAAAGACCTACCTGTCTTTTTCACTTCAGATTTTTATGTTTTGATATATTTATGTCAGCAGTTGGCATGTCAGATTTATTTCTTCCATATTGTTCTTGAAACAAAGCAAAATCAAATTTGATTCTAGCTGTACATCCATTTACATATCACTTCAATAGTTCCTCATTTATTTTTGGAATTATCTCGTTGCTTAGCTGGACCTGGTAGTCTTTTGAAGTGAAGAGAGCCTGCCCATCTCACTGGATAGATGATCTTTATAGTATGTCCCAATTCTTCTATAAGCCTTCCTTAATGTTGTTCTTTACATATGCTAGTCTTATTTGAAAGGAGAAAAATTGTGGACAAAAGTGCCCAACTAATCTATTTTTCCAGTCTCATCTTAAATTTTCACTCCTCTTCTCCAATATGCCTCCAATATGAGTTCCAAATCCTAGCCTTTCTGCTTTGATAATAGCTTTCTCTTATCTACAGTGGCACTCAAGTCTATTTTCTCTTTGCTCCCACTGCAGAATTCCTTTAAGTGTATATTCGCCCTGTCTTTTTAAAGCACTATTACAAGGTAACATATAATTCAGTGGTCAGTCTTCTGACATTAACAATAATTCATAGCATAGTAGAGGAATTAAATGTAAAATTTCAAGGTCCCTGAGTGGCAAGCCATCAACTGCTTGACTTTGAATAGAAATATATAGAGCTGTTCCTCAGTTTCTGGATCAGAAACTAATAGCTGGCTGGAAAGGGCTCGCATTTTTTGTTTGTATGCAACGTAAATGGTTATCTACTGAAATCTCAATGCCCTTTAATAATATAGAGTAAACATCAGCAGATCTCATCAGTAAAAACAAAGCAGTAAATATTTTAGCTTTGTGATTCATATGATCTTTGTTGTAACTACTCGACTATGCCATTACAACATGAAAGCAGCCATAGAGAACATTGAAAGGAATAGGTATGGATGTGTTTTAATAAAACTGTATTTATAAAAGCACATGCCAGACTGGATTCGTCTCACTGGCTGTAGTTTGCCAATCCTAGGATGGAGTTTTTATGGGGAAATGATTGTCCAGAGAAAGACTAGACCTCTCAAGGCTGAGGATAATTTTTCATTAAGCTAACTTGCATAGTCCCTTCCAAGGCCAAGACCTGAATGTGTGTGTGTCTGTGTATGTGTGTGTGTGTGTCTGTGCACCTGTCTGGGTGCATGGATGTATGTGTGTATACACAAATATGTGTGTGTATATATATATACACACATATATACACACACACACATACACCCATATATATATATACACACATACATATATATACACATACACATACATACGTGTGTGTATACACACATACACCCATATATATACACACATACATATATATACACACACATGCACATACATAAACGTACATATATATACACATACATAGAGAGAGAGAACTGATTAAGTGCACTGATTAAAACTGCTGTCTCTTTTAACTATGAATTGACTTTACCCACCTCATCTCTTCAGTGATGTTTTAATGGTCTTAGACATTGTTTTTTAGTTCAAACTAAAGGGAAATTAGTTTGGGAAACATTTACTTTGAATTTGTACTTATATGTCTTTCAGTTACTCTTATGTATGAGTCTGGGTACAATCAAAAGACAAAATCCATGCTGCAGTTAAAGCAGGAAGTTTAATATAAAGTATAATTAATCTAAAATGAAAGAGAAAATATGAAAATGTTAATGGTAATCCAATAGTGTTGTAGGACTGAGAGAGATTACCCAAGAAAGGACAAAGCTGGAATGGAAGCCCCCTCTGAGACTTTTCTGGAGAAAGTATGGTTGCAGCTCGCTGGATGGTGGAGAGTTTCTGTGGGTTGCTAATGCCAGAGCAGATTCAGAATCACCAGACAGGTAGGAAGCAATCATTCAGAGGACAGGCGCTTTGCGCTTTCGTGCTGCTTTATCACTTCACTCATATGTATTGAATTAGTTTAGTCAACTAAAATAATCATGTAATAAACTTTGTGAAGACAGATTTATTCCCTCATCCTTTCCTATTTTCCCCAGCACTTTGCAAGGATCACAGTGTGTGTACAGCAGTCAGAAGTGTTTTTAAAACTTAGCACACGTGGTGTTCTTATTGCGAGGGCTATGGAATATTAGTCACCAGACCCTAGCATGCAGGAGGAGTTACACTACATCACAGAATACTATGCAGACATAAAAAAAAGAACAGGATTATGTCCTCTGCAGGAACATGAAAGGAGTTGGAGGCCATTATCCTTAGCAAACTAATGCAGGAACAGAAAACCAAATACCACATGTACGTGGAAGCTAAATGATGAGGGCACATGGACACATGGCAGGGGACGTGAAACACTGGGGTCTACTTGAGGGTGGAGGGTGGGAGGAGGGAGAGGATCAGGAAAGATAACTAGTGGGTACTAGGCTTAATACCTGGATGATGAAATAATCTATACAACAAGCCCCCATGACACAAGTATACCTATGTGACAAACCTGCACATGTACCCCTGAAATTATAAGTTTAAAGAAAGATGAAAGCACAGTAGCTGAAGTCAAGAAATAAATCTCCTTCCTGTTGGCACTGTCTCACTCATACCCGCTACTTAAAAACAGCTTAACATTGTGCCAGCTGGCAAAGAAACAATATTTAAAGGGCCCAGATTCATTTTCACAGAACAGGGAATGAAGAGTTAGTTTGGAGCTGAGAGGCAATAAAGTAAAAAATGGCATCCTCCTGTGTGGGTAAAAGTTCTTGTTTGACATTCTGATGTGAGAATGGCCTTTGGGGTACCTCTAATTCCCCCTTGCCTACCTACATTGTGTCATGTTATGAAAGTTCCGAGCCAGAGGTCACATCGTGATTTATATCTGTCCTATAGTACCTGGTACCCAAAATATGTAGATGGTGGAGGAAAAATATGACTGGAACCCTGAAGACCTAGAAACTAGTCAAATTCATTTTTCTATTTATTAGTTTTATTAAATTATAATCTTAGGATTAACTTCTGGTAATGTATCTTTTTTGAGGGAAAGGAATTACAAATTAAAAATTCTGAAAAGAATTCCTCTGCTGACTGCAACTGGAAAGGAAAGGCTTATTAGGATGTCAGTTGGTCAATTATAAAACAGGCTTAATAATTTTTCAGAATTTTCCCATTTTACAATATTTTATATTTTTAAAAAATAAGTAATAAATGTGATATTTTATTCTAAAAATATTTAAACAAATGCCTTCAAACATTTATAATGTTTGAATTCTTTTCATTAAAGTGAGCTCCAAGAATTATAAAAATGTCAGGCCTCCAAAATCTTGGAGATAATATGATAATAAATATGATAATAAAATAATGAGGCTGGGTATTTTGACAAAAACAAGGCATTAAACTCTTGCAGAGGGAATTTTTGAAAGATCTTTTTTACAAATTTTGAGTAATGAAATATAGGATTACTTATAGAAACCCCAAGATTATTGCTAGCAAAACCAAAATGACTCATGTCCATAAAATGCCTTCTACTGAGAATGCACGAATTTTTTCTTTATCAGTTTTTTGCACTTTTTGTGCTGCTTTGTCATTTCACTCATATGTATTAAATTAGTTTAATCAACTTAAATAATCATGTAATCAACTTTGTGAGACAGATTTTTTCCCTTATCCTTTCCTATTTTCCCCAGCACTTTGCAAAGATCATAAGTAACTGCTTAATTAATGAGTGAATGAATGAATGAATGAATGAATATCCATCCTTATTAGTGAGTTAAACATACAATTTCTAGTTTCCAGTCTTTCTAGGTTCTAGTCTTTCACCTAAACAAAGGTATGTGATTATATATCCCTAGAGATCCTATTCAATTCAAGCTGAGATCATTGCTTTCTTTTATGATTCAGAATGGGCTATAGCAGATCAGAATATTAAACTACTTTTTATATTTATTTCATTGTTCCCAAAGCTCTTCTTTAAGATTATACTGCCACAAGTTAGTTTTTTTTTTTACATTTTTATAAGACAAAATAATGAGCTAGAGAAAACACATAATAGATTCAAAATCTTATCATTGATTATAAATGTAGGTATCTAAAGTGTAACCTTAAAACATGGAGTTTTAAATATACACTTATCTAATAAACTGAATTACACAGAGGCCCTGCATTCTGTTATGTTTATTCATGTATATTCTGTTAAAGAATTACTATATTCTTGAGATTGGGATCTGAGGGAATCTTTCAAAATCCTTTTCATAATGGACTCTCCTTCCTCCGTCCCTCCAACCTTGTAACATGTCTACACAGGAATAATTTCAGACAACTTCATTCCCAGGATTGCAATTAGAAATGTTATTCATTAGGTCTAGAGAGATTATCTTCCTTATAAACATACTAATGTAAATTTTTTCAACAATCTCTCCAAAGCATTTCGGAATCTGTGCTCCACAGTTTATCTTGTTATTTAGTTTCTTGAATACAAGTGAAAGATAAGCTTAATCTGCTTAAAACAGGAGTCATTATTGTGCTTTGGTGAAATGTCGAAACTCTCTCTTTGCATTTTTTTTGTCTTACATGACACAAATCAAGTATATAAAAAAGAATAGCACAATTCCATTGACATTCATGGGTGGTGATTATTTTAGATGATTTTATGTGCCAAACGCAAAGCAGAACATGAAGCAGAACAAGATGACTTAAAGATTATTGCCTTCTCAAAGGTCATCAAGCAGGAGCGCTGGAGAGACTGAAAGCTGCCAATTTAAGCAGGTCTACTTTGATGCTTGAGTGCTATGGAATTTAATTTTTGAATAATTCAATGGTGCTTTTCTACTTGGTTGTATTAAATCACTTAGTGCCTGAAATTTAAGTAGTTCAGGGTTGAACAGCTTAAAGGAAAATTAAAACTTGCTTGCTGAGTTATTTTTGTTAAGGATCAGAGAGGGCAACGACATCATGTTCATAATAACAGTGACAACAACAATAATAGCTAATAACTCCTGACACTGTTCTAAATGCTAACACATTCAATTAACTATATATTCTCAGCTAAACAATGAGAGGAGGAAATTCATCTAGAAATAGATCTGTAATTATCTCACTATCACTCATATCACAAATATAATCTTTAGTGTTTAGCATTGAAGATGAACTAAACCAAAAGTCCAATGCACTCTCATTAAAAATTAATGGTCTGATTGAAATACTTTTATTATACATGGTTACATAAAAGAGACAGGAGAATGTATAGAGCTGTATAATACTTTTGACATTTACATGAATGATCTGACTTGCTCTTCCATAATTGTTTGAGATTCTTTTATGCTTGTATAGTGGAAAGTAAATAGAACTAAATATTACGTTTTGGCTGTCCCATTAACATCTTTTACTTTAATTCTAAGTAGAAATAGTTATTTAATTAATAGATACACGTTTTTCAGATTTACTTTTTAATATGGAGGATATATCTTTTATTATTTTTTATCACTATTATAACCTTTTACTTTGAAATAACTTCAGACATAAAAAGAAGTTCCCCAAATGCTGTAAATAGTTCTCACATACCATTCGCCAGGCTTTTCTCAATGTTAACGTTTTAAATAACTGCAGTACAATTATGAAGACCAGGAAATTAATTTGATAAATACTATTAACTAATCTGCAGATCTTATTAAATTTCACCAATTGTCTCACTGATATCTTTTTACTGGTCTAGTAACCCACATTACATTTATTTGTCTTGCCTCCTTAGTGACCTTCAGTCTGGGACAGTTCTTCCACCTTTCTTTGTCTTTGATGACTTGATTCTTTGAAAGCTATTTTACCACTTTAGTTTTGTCTGATTTTTCTCCTGGATAAAATTTATATTTAGCACTTTTGGCAAGAATACCACAAAGGTGATGTGTCTTTCTCAGTACAGTATGTCAGAAAATATGGAATGTTCATGTGTCTTATTACTGGTAATGTTAACTTTAATTACTTAGCTAAGATGATGCTTGATAGACATTTCAACTATAAAGGTACTATTTTTTGGCTTTAGAAAAAAACTTCAAGTCTATGTAATTATCCTATTTCTTATCATCCAATTTTGCATTTAATTTTAGCATTCATTGATGATTCTTGCTTGCGATAGTTATTACTGTGCTGTCCGCCAAATGGTGACTTTCTATGGTCATCATGCATTCTACATTTATTAATTAGCACTTTACAGTGGGAAAGAGTTATACTTTGTCCTTCTTTCTTTCTTTGTGAGTTTTATTAATATTGTTCAATGATATATATTTTATTTTCTGGGTTATTGTCCAATATTATCATTATATAGTTGCTAAAATTTACCCAGAAATAGCTCTTGGGAGCTCCTTCAAATTGGTTCCAGTGTTTTTGATAAGATCCTATTTCTTAATTTTATCACTGTTTAACTTTCTGGTACTACAAGATATTCTGGGATCATCTTTTTTTTTCTGTGCTTCAGTCCTGGAATCAGCCATTTTTCTAAGCCATGGTATTTTTTATTGGAAAATGATAATTGGAAACAAAATCTGAGTGCTGGGGTGTTAATTGCTAATTTATTATCACTGTTTCTAGATCCTCCTAGTGGACAGAGATAGAAAAAATAGAGAATTAAGTACACATATCTATTTATCTATCTATATCAATATCTATCTAATGATCTATCTACACATATTTAAAACCAGTGAGTTTGGACTGATGGTACAAAAGTTGATTCCAATATCGGAGATTAACTCTGTTGTTTTACTTGTAACATTTTTCTCTGGCAATGAAAATCTGGCTCTTAGTATCCACAATATATTTATTTGCTCAATCCGATAATACAACACATATAAAATAGTTTCCAAATTCCTAACCCATAACTCTGTAAAAAGTAAGTTTCTAAATTAAAATATATAATCTGTGCACTGTGTGTGTGTGTGTGTGTGCGTGCGCATGCCTGTAATTTTGTCTCTTTAGCTTTACAGCAAGCAGACAAAACACTGTTTTCCAAAATTACTTAGATTTGGTTTTTCCCCATCACAATAGTTTTGATTATATTATTCATTTATAATACACTTAACATTCCTTTATTATTCTTTGGATCCCATTTTTGGTTTTTCTATATCCTGATTAATTTTTATAATGTATCTTTGGGTCTATGAGACATTACCATGATTTGAACAGTTAAAATATAAAATGTGATACTTAGGGAAGTGTTCCTCTCCCTCATCCTGTCTACCTATTCTAATTTCCCCATTCTTTTCACCCAGCTTACATCTACCACAATAGGTAACCAGTATAATTAGTTTGTTTTGTCATTCCTGTGTTTATGTTCGCCTAAATTACCAGACACATGTATATTTTGTTATATGTCTTTATTATAGGAATTGCATCACACTATAGCTATTCTTTTGTACTTTTTTCACTTAAAATATATTGTAGAATTGACTTCGTATCTGTATGGATATGTTTCTTTTTATTATTTGGAGCTGCAAAGTTCTCTTCTGGGTGGATCTATCATTCAACCTCTGTTTTATATGTGGATATTTAGGTTTTTCCAATACTTCAAAATTACAAATAATGGTGGGATGAATATTCTTGTTCTTATTAATTTGTATTGCTGGAGGTGATCATCTCAGGATAAATACCTAGGAATGAAACTCCCGGGTCAAAAGGTAAGTAATCTGTAGTTTTGTTACATATTGCCAACATGTACTCCAGAAGGTTATAATTGTTTGCATTCCCCCCAGAAATATAAACATTTTTATACTACAAAGTTTCAGTTTCTCTACTGACAGTCACACCAACAAAAAGTACTATCATGTATATTTTAATTTTCACTAAGATGATAACTAAGAATGCTTTATCAGTGTTAATTTACATATAGCTATTATGAGTAAATTTGAACATGTACATATTTTAACGGAACTTTTTTACTTTTTAAAAAAGAATTATCTGGCCATTGTTTTTTTTAATTAATTAATTAATTAATTATTATTATACTTTAAGTTTTAGGGTACATGTGCACAATGTGCAGGTTAGTTACATATGTATACATGTACCATGCTGGTGTGCTGCACCCATTAACTCGTCATCTAGAATTAGGTATATCTCCCGATGCTATCCCTCCCCCCTCCCCACAACAGTCTCCAGAGTGTGATGTTCCCCTTCCTGTGTTCATGTGTTCTCATTGTTCAAGTCCCACCTATGAGTGAGAATATGCAGTGTTTGGTTTTTTGTTCTTGAGATAGTTTACTGAGAATGATGAGTTCCAATTTCATCCATGTCCCTACAAAGGATATGAACTCATCATTTTTTATGGCTGCATAGTATTCCATGGTGTATATGTGCCACATTTTCTTAATCCAGTCTATCATTGTTGGACATTTGGGTTGGTTCCAAGTCTTTGCTATTGTGAATAATGCCGCAATAAACATACGTGTGCATGTGTCTTTAAAGCAGCACGATTTATAGTCCTTTGGGTATATACCCAGGAATGGGATGGCTGGGTCAAATGGTATTTCTAGTTCTAGATCCTTGAGGAATCGCCACACTGACTTCCACAATGGTTGAACTAGTTCACAGTCCCACTAACAGTGTAAAAGTGTTCCTATTTC
Organism: Pan troglodytes; assembly: GCF_028858775.2. Classification (NCBI taxonomy): domain Eukaryota; kingdom Metazoa; phylum Chordata; class Mammalia; order Primates; family Hominidae; genus Pan; species Pan troglodytes. The sequence goes on along the minus strand of NC_072401.2, from coordinate 169,522,646 downwards.
TCCACATCCTCTCCAGCACTTGTTGTTTCCTGACTTTTTAATGATTGCCATTCTAACTGGTGTGAGATGGTATCTCATTGTGGTTTCGATTTGCATTTCTCTGATGGCCAGTGATGGTGAGCATTTTTTCATGTGTTTTTTGGCTTCATAAATGTCTTCTTTTGGGAAGTGTCTGTTCATGTCCTTCACTCACTTTTTGATGGGGTAGTTTGTTTTTTCTTGAAATTTGTTTGAGTTCATTGTAGATTCTGGATATTAGCCCTTTGTCTGATGAATAGGTTGTGAAAATTTTCTCCCATTTTGTAGGTTGCCTGTTCACTCTGATGGTAGTTTCTTTTGCTGTGCAGAAGCTGTTTAGTTTAATTAGATCCCATTTGTCAATTTTGGCTTTTGTTGCCATTGCTTTTGGTGTTTTAGACATGAAGTCCTTGCCCATGCCTATGTCCTGAATGGTAATGCCTAGGTTTTCTTCTAGGGTTTTTATGGTTTTAGGTCTAACGTTTACGTCTTTAATCCATCTTGAATTGATTTTTGTATAAGGTGTAAGGAAGGGATCCAGTTTCAGCTTTCTGCATATGGCTAGCCAGTTTTCCCAGCACCATTTATTAAATAGGGAATCCTTTCCCCATTGCTTGTTTTTCTCAGGTTTGTCAAAGATCAGATAGTTGTAGATATGTGGCGTTATTTCTGAGGGCTCTGTTCTGTTCCATTGATCTATATCTCTGTTTTGGTACCAGTACCATGCTGTTTTGGTTACTGTAGACTTGTAGTATAGTTTGAAGTCAGGTAGTGTGATGTCTCCAGCTTTGTTCTTTTGGCTTAGGATTGACTTGGCAATGCAGGCTCTTTTTTGGTTCCATATGAACTTTAAAGTAGTTTTTTCCAATTCTGTAAAGAAAGGCATTGGTAGCTTGATGGGGATGGCATTGAATCTGTAAATTACCTTGGGCAGTATGGCCATTTTCCCGATATTGGTTCTTCCTACCCATGAGCATGGAATATTCTTCCATTTGTTTGTATCCTCTTTTATTTCATTGAGCAGTGGTTTGTAGTTCTCCTTGAAGAGGTCCTTCACATCCCTTGTAAGTTGGATTCCTAGGTATTTTATTCTCTTTGAAGCAATTGTGAATGGGAGTTCACTCATGATTTGGCTCTCTGTCTGTTGTTGGTGTATAAGAATGCTTGTGATTTTTGCACGTTGATTTTGTATCCTGAGACTTTGCTGAAGTTGCTTATCAGCTTAAGGAGATTTTGGGCTGAGACAGTGGGGTTTTCTAGATATACAATCATGTCGTCTGCAAACAGGGACAATTTGACTTCCTCTTTTCCTAATTGAATACCCTTTATTTCCTTCTCCTGCCTAATTGCCCTGGCCAGCACTTCCAACACTATGTTGAATAGGAGTGGTGAGAGAGGGCATCCCTGTCTTGTGCCAGTTTTCAAAGGGAATGCTTCCAGTTTTTGCCCATTCAGTATGATATTGGCTGTGGGTTTGTCATACATAGCTCTTATTATTTTGAGATACATCCCATCAATACCTAATTTATTGAGAGTTTTTAGCATGAAGGGTTGTTGAATTTTGTCAAAGGCCTTTTCTGCATCTATTGAGATAATCATGTGGTTTTTGTCTTTGGTTCTGTTTATATGCTGGATCACATTTATTGATTTGCGTATATTGAACCAGCCTTGCATCCCAGGGATGAAGCCCACTTGATCATGGTGGATAAGCTTTTTGATGTGCTGCTGGATTTGGTTTGCCAGTATTTTATTGAGGATTTTTGCATCAATGTTCATCAAGGATATTGGTCTAAAATTCTCTTTTTTGGTTGTGTCTCTGCCCGGCTTTGGTATCAGGATGATGCTGGCCTCATAAAATGAGTTAGGGAGGATTCCTTCTTTTTCTATTGATTGGAATAGTTTCAGAAGGAATGGTACTAGTTCCTCCTTGTACCTCTGGTAGAATTCGGCTGTGAATCCATCTGATCCTGGACTCTTTTTGGTTGGTAAGCTATTGATTATTGCCACAACTTCAGATCCTGTTATTTGTCTATTCAGAGAGTCAACTTCTTCCTGGTTTAGTCTTGGGAGGGTGTATGTGTCGAGGAATTTATCCATTTCTTCTAGACTTTCTAGTTTATTTGCGTAGAGGTGTTTGTAGTATTCTCTGATGGTAGTTTGTATTTCTGTGGGATCGGTGGTAATATCCCCTTTATCATTTTTTATTGCGTCTATTTGATTCTTCTCTCTTTTTTTCTTTATCAGTCTTGCTAGCGGTCTATCAATTTTGTTGATCCTTTCAAAAAACCAGCTCCTGGATTCATTAATTTTTTGAAGGGTTTTTTGTGTCTCTGTTTCCTTCAGTTCTGCTCTGATTTTAGTTATTTCTTGTCTTCTGCTAGCTTTTGAATGTGTTTGCTCTTGCTTTTCTAGTTCTTTTAATTGTGATGTTAGGGTGTCAATTTTGGATCTTTCCTGCCTTCTCTTGTGGGCATTTAGTGCTATAAATTTCCCTCTACACACTGCTTTGAATGTGTCCCAGAGATTCTGGTATGTTGTGTCTTTGTTCTCGTTGGTTTCAAAGAACATCTTTATTTCTGCCTTCATTTCGTTATGTACCCAGTAGTCATTCAGGAGCAGGTTGTTCAGTTTCATGTAGTTGAGCAGTTTTGAGTGAGATTCTTAATCCTGAGTTCTAGTTTGATTGCACTGTGGTCTGAGAGATAGTTTGTTATAATTTCTGTTCTTTTACATTTGCTGAGGAGAGCTTTACTTCCAAGTATGTGGTCAATTTTGGAATAGGTGTGGTGTGTTGCTGAAAAAAATGTATATTCTGTTGATTTGGGGTGGAGAGTTCTGTAGATGTCTATTAGGTCCACTTGGTGCAGAGCTGAGTTCAATTCCTGGGTATCCTTGTTGACTTTCTGTCTTGTTGATCTGTCTAATGTTGACAGTGGGGTGTTAAAGTCTCCCATTATTGATGTGTGGGAGTCTAAGTCTCTTTGTAGATCACTCAGGACTTGCTTTATGAATCTGGGTGCTCCTGTATTGGGTGCATATTAATTTAGGATGGTTCGCTCTTCTTGTTGAATTGATCCCTTTACCATTATATAATGGCCTTCTTTGTCTCTTTTGATCTTTGTTGGTTTAAAGTCTGTTTTATCAGAGACTAGGATTGCAACCCCTGCCTTTTTTTGTTTTCCATTTGCTTGGTGGATCTTCCTCCATCCTTTTATTTTGAGCCTATGTATGTCTCTGCACGTGAGATGGGTTTCCTGAATACAGCACACTGATGGGTCTTGACTCTTTATCCAATTTGCCAGTCTGTGTCTTTTAATTGGAGCATTTAGTCCATTGACATTTAAAGTTAATATTGGTATGTGTGAATTTGATCCTGTCATTATGATGTTAGCTGGTGATTTTGCTTGTTAGTTGATGCAGTTTCTTCCTAGTCTCGATGGTCTTTACATTTTAGCATGAGTTTGCAGCGGCTGGTACCGGTTGTTCCTTTCCATGTTTAGTGTTTCCTTCAGGAGCTCTTTTAGGGCAGGCCTGGTGGTGACAAAATCTCTCAGCATTTGCTTGTCTGTAAAGTATTTTATTTCTCCTTCACTTATGAAGCTTAGTTTGGCTGGATATGAAATTCTGGGTTGAAAATTCTTTTCTTTAAGAATGTTGAATATTGGCCCCCACTCTCTTCTGGCTTGTAGAGTTTCTGCCGAGAGATCCACTGTTAGTCTGATGGGCTTCCCTTTGAGGGTAACCCGACCTTTCTCTCTGGCTGCCCTTAACATTTTTTCCTTCATTTCAACTTTGGTGAATCTGACAATTATGTGTCTTGGAGTTGCTCTTCTCAAGGAGTATCTTTGTGATGTTCTCTGTATTTCCTGAATCTGAATGTTGGCCTGCCTTGCTAGATTAGGGGAGTTCTCCTGGATAATATCCTGCAGAGTGTTTTCCAACTTGGTTCCATTCTCCCCGTCACTTTCATGTACACCAATCAGATGTAGATTTGGTCTTTTCACATAGTCCCATATTTCTTGGAGGCTTTGCTCATTTCTTTTTATTCTTTTTTCTCTAAACTTCCCTTCTTGCTTCATTTCATTCATTTCATTTTCCATCACTGATACCCTTTCTTCCAGTTGATCGCACCGGTTCCTGAGGCTTCTGCATTCTTCACGTAGTTCTCGAGCCTTGGTTTTCAGCTCCATCAGCTCCTTTAAGCACTTCTCTATATTGGTTATTCTAGTTATACATTCTTCTAAATTTTTTTCAAAGTTTTCAACTTCTTTGCCTTTGGTTTGAATGTCCTCCCGTAGCTTGGAGTAATTTGATTGTCTGAAGCCTTCTTCTCTCAGCTCGTCAAAGTCATTCTGCGTCCAGCTTTGTTCCGTTGCTGGTGAGGAACTGTGTTCCTTTGCAGGAGGAGAGGTGCTCTGCTTTTTAGAGTTTCCAGTTTTTCTGCTCTGTTTTTTCCCTATCTTTGTGGTTTTATCTACTTTTGGTCTTTGATGATGGTGATGTACAGATGGGTTTTTGGTGTGGATGTCCTTTCTGTTTGTTAGTTTTCCTTCTAACAGACAGGACCCTCAGCTGCAGGTCTGTTGGAGTACTGGGCCCTGTGAGGTGTCAGTGTGCCCCTGCTGGGGGGTGCCTCCCAGTTAGGCTGCTCGGGGGTCAGGGGTCAGGGACCCACTTGAGGAGGCAGTCTGCCCATTCTCAGATCTCCAGCTGCATGCTGGGAGAACCACTGCTCTCTTCAAAGCTGTCAGACAGGGACATTTAAGTCTGCAGAGGTTACTGCTGTCTTTTTGTTTGTCTGTGCCCTGCCCCCAGAGGTGGAGCCTACAGAGGCAGGCAGGCCTCCTTGAGCTGTGGTGGGCTCCACCCAGTTCACGCTTCCAGGCTGCTTTGTTTACCTAAGCAAGCCTGGGCAATGGTGGGCGCCCCTCCCCCAGCCTCGCTGCCACCTTGCAGTCTGATCTCAGACTGCTGTGCTAGCAATCAGTGAGACTCTATGGGTGTAGGACCCTCCGAACCAGGTGCGGGATGTAATCTACTGGTGCGTGGTTTTTTAAGCCCATCGGAAAAGCCCAGTATTCTGGTGGGAGTGACCCGATTTTCCAGGTGCCATCTGTCACCCCTTTCTTTGACTAGGAAAGGGAACTCCCTGACCCCTTGTGCTTCCCGAGTGAGGCAATGCCTCGCCCTGCTTGGGCTCGCTCACGTTGCGCGCACCCACTGACCTGCACCCACTGTCTGGCACTCCCTAGTGAGATGAACCCGGTACCTCAGATGGAAATGCAGAAATCACCCGTCTTCTGCATCGCTCATGCTGGGAGCTGTAGACCGGAACTGTTCCTATTTGGCCATCTTGGCTCCTCCCCTCCGGCCATTGTTTTATTTGTATTCTTCTATTGGGTATTTGGTCTTTGGTCTCTTAATTAAGACTCCTTTATATATTAGGGATGTAAGCCATTTGTCTGTAATACATACTGCAAATATTCTTTCTCAGTGTTTGTTGTCTTTTAATCATATCCTTTTTGGCTATGCAATTTACATATATTGATATATTTGGATATATATACACACACATATTAAACATTTCTTTCAGTAGATTTTAATTTCGGAGTCACAGTGAGACAGCTTGGAATTCACTCATGTTTCTTTTTACTATTTCTATTGTTTGTTTATTTTTTTACATTTAAAGCACTGATCCTTTGGCATTTATTCTAGTGTAAGGTATAAGATATGCATTTAATTTTATCTCTTTTGTCTTTAAATGACTACCCGATAGTTCCAGCATCATTTATTATAAATTCCACCACTGCCTTAATGATGAAACTCCACCTTTATCGTACACTAAATTTCCAAAAGTATACTTGGATATATTTCTGGGCTTTCTATCCCATCCACTGGCCTTTTGCCTATTCCCATGCTAGAATGGTTTTAGCCTGTGAAGGTTAGTCCCCAATTGCAGATTTTCTATTTGTGTTTTCTATGCTACTTTTGTATGTTTGTTTATTCACCAGAAACTTTGATAATCACCTTCTATAATTCAGTAAGCTTTAGAGGGTCTTATAGGGATTGCATTTCATTTAGAAATTCACTTAAGGAGGATTAACATTTTTATGTCATAGAGTCATCCTATCCAAGAAAGGGGATGTGTTTCCATTTGTTCAGGTCTACTTCATTGTCTTCCAAGAGTATTTTATAGTTTTCCTCATAAAGCTTTTGTGCATCTGTTATTAAATTTATTCCTAAGTGTTTAATCTTCTTGTTTGCTGTTGTATACAGAAATGTTTCTACTATTATTTCTTGTACATATGAGGACTTTTTATTTGTGCATGTGAATTTTATAGCATGCTACCTTATTGAATTGTTTTATTGCTTCAGTTAGCTTTAACATTGGTTCTGTACAGCTTTTTGAGTATATCATCATATTATATTGTTTAAAATAATATTTTTAATTCTATATATTTTTGTTTTTAACAATTCTTATGCTAATTGAATTCTTTTGTTCAATTGTATGGGCAGTTGCTACTAGTACAATATTGAATGTTAATGAAGTCAGTGAAAATCTTTGCCTAATTCTGAATTTTCATCAAAAGGACTTTAGTGGTTCTGATTAAGCATGACACTGGCTTTTCAGATAAACATTGTGTGTGTGTGTCTATATATATACATATATAATGATTAATCATATTAATCATCTATCAATTCTTATATTCCTGAGAGTTTTAAACCATGATTGCATGTGACATTTTGGCAAAGATATTTTCCACATTGAGCAAGATAATTATATGGTTTTTAAATTAGATTTATTAATATGGTGTATGGTATTAAGGGATTTCCTAATATTGAATCAACCTAGTATTCCTGGAGTAAGTCTCATTGGGTCATGGTTTATTATTTTATTAAGGTAGAGTTGGATTCTGCTTTGAAATATGTTATTCATTATCTTTGAATTTATATCCATAAATGAAATTTCAGGTTTTGCCCTAGATAGAGTCACAAAGACTGATTTTGGCATTTCTCTTGAGAAAACAAAACAGAACAAACAAACAAAAAATTGCCCCAAATATATGAAACAATGGTTTTCAAGATATCAGACGTCAGCCGGTGAAAAATATTGGCTTTTGAGAGACACAGAACATATGAAGGGAGCCCTATTTCTCCCAAATTTACTGCTGAGAGAACAGCCGCAGGTCATATAGGCATCAAGGGCAAAGCCAGATGAAACCTAAGGCTTGGGTTGTGGCTTCTCCCCTCTTCCCACTCAGCTCCACTAGGGAAACTTCTCAAGGTTCTCCCAACCTCCCCGTGATTGCTTACTGGGGTTTCTGGAAGAAAAACCTGCAAGAGGGTGAAAAATCCTATATTTCTCCTGTATTTCTGTAACCTTCCAAATCTTCATATTCTCACATTATCCCACAATTTACCTTTAAAATTTGTGATAAATATTTAGTTCAATCTTCTTAGAGTCTTACATGGCTTCTGTCCCTGTTAAGCAGGTGCTCACGTCCTGTGTCTCTCTGGTGGTGTCTGTTTCTGTCCAGATTTTGGGTTACTTACTGGCCAAACAACCTCATTGTTCTGATAGGCTGAAAACAAATTGTTAATGCACATTGTTCAACATTTATTCTTATAAGAGTGAGAGTGACACTTTCTCCAGCTCTCTGCATATCTAACATTAAACTGGAAGTCCAAAGCAAAGCAGGTTTTACAGGAAATTTATGAATATAGCATTCAGTGAATTTGATGCCATAAACTGTAATAAATATATTCAAAGTTTTGCTATGTGATCTAGTAATGCTAACTAAAATGCATTTTATTATATATAATGATGTTTCCATGACAGTTGTTCTCTGCCCCTCTCCCCATAAAGCTATTTTTTTTGTTTATGAATCATCTCCCTACCAATGCCATCATTTTTGTGAAAGAATGCACTATTGATGGGAACACAAATTCAGTGACCATTTCCACCATCATTAGATTTCTCCTGGCTTGCCTCTGACATTTGCAATGCCTTTCTCTCAAATTAACTCTAATCAGATCACTGGAATTCCCCATTCTAATAGTTTTCCTTCTATTCGTCTTTCCTTGAAACCATATAATCTGAGTACTTCCGAAATCTCACTTTTCCAGAAGGTCGTCATGCCAACTGAAGATAATTAATAACACATTTTAATGACTTTGTACCAGCTGAGGCATATTTTTCAATGGCAAAACACCAGAGGTCATCTCATTTATGACTACTTACGCCTCTGTGACTTGGATTATTCTCCAAGTTTAATCTTCAGTTCATGTTAAAACTCTGTTACTTAATAATTTTGTTATATTGTACAACTCTCTTCAACCCTTTCCACTTCTGTAAACCTGATTCTTTATCTAGTTATCTCAAAATCATTGTTGCAGTTTTAAACTTCACAATTCTTATTTGAAATCTAAAAATAGTAAAAACTAGTATATTACATGTGAAATTTTATTTCACACTGGGGAATTCAATGCTTGAACTGTTTTAGTAGATAATTATTATAAAATGCCAGAAATGTTAAATACAAAGTTAGCTATCAAATGCTACCTAGACATAATCCTATGCAAATATGCATTAACATCTCATTTCAGGTAAGTTTCTGATCCTCCTCAGTGTGTTCTGATCCTTCCTTCCTGGAAGAAGCTTCCTGCAGTCTGAGACTCACAAAGGATAAATTGTTACAATAAGTAGATCACATGTAGAAACAGGTTATTATGAAAGGAAGTGGTACCATAGAGGAAACCTGGAACATAAAAAAGGATGGAGAGAGCAGAATCCCAGCTGAGGAGAAAAGATTTTGAACAATTAGAAGAAAGATACACTAGCCTTTTTCACAACTTTGACTGAAATTAGTTTAGCTTAATAGGCCATGCCATAGACATTTCTGTGATTTTTAAGTGTGAATCTAGATGGCTTAAAGTGGAATGCATGATTTCTTTGTGCCTACACTCCTATTTAATTTCTTATTCACAAGTAGCTTTAGGTTTCAAGATACTTCTCTGGGTTCAATTTTGACTACTTTCCTCTGCTTTTACCCCTCATCATGGGTATACACGGCTACTGGGCCAGGACATGCTGCCTGCAGGGAAGCTGTGATCTTTTACTCCTTATCATAGTGAAACTTAATACATTAGGCAACCTGGCACATATGCACATTTGGGAATTATGAAGAGTTGGTTTACTATATGTGGAAATGGTGGTACACTTAATTTAGGAAAGATTCATATTGTTCTTCATTGCATATGTTTGCTATGGCTTTGTTGAAGAATTCCTGAAAATACTCAGTTAAAAGATCACCACAAATGGTGGCAACAAATATTTTTAATTCTCTATTCCACTATTTTATTCTTTCATTATACGTGAAATACTGAAACATAAGTAATTAACAAAGCCTGTGATACATCACATTTGGACTTGAAGTAATTTGCAGGTCTCTATCTGATGATGAATTTAGAAAAGTAATATCTTTAGTAGTGTTTGTAATAGCATTATGTGCATAATATACTTTTTAATATTTCTTTCGGTGATAGAACACATGCCTTATTTTGAAATATGTGCAATGTATTGGTTAACACTAGCAAAATATACATAATTGCTGACATTGTAGTGTGAAACTAAAACATTTTTACTTTAATTAGTTTTACAATTAAAAAATCGTTCAGGAAAAGCAGCACAATGCTCAGTTTTCCAATGTGTTAATTTTTATATACATTTAGGGTGCTATGTAACATGTTGATTATTGAGAATACAGTTAATTTATTTTCCTAATTAATTGGTTATTTATAAAAATAAAAATAAATTACTAAAATTATCTACATTCTTTCTATCTAAATCTTAAACTTGAGTCATTTTCTCAGCTATTTTTTTCTCATAAAAATCAATCTACTTATTTGTTGTTACAGAAAAAAATGCGGTAATGCTAGGGCACTGGATAATGCATTATGTCACATTTACCTAATGTAACAAGAAGTATTAAAAGTAATAAAGGTATAGAATGAGAAACAGAGAATAGAGTAGTATATGTGGATTGTTACTAAGTGAATACGAACAAGGTGCTGAGGAAAAACATCTATCTAAATCTATATAATGTAAACATAGATCTATGTATTCTATTCATCTATTTTAATAAACAACATTAACTTCAATTTAAATTATCTCTTAGAACTATATGCTCTTAAATCAAGTGAAGTCAACAAAAATTTATTTAATGCTGATTATGGGCAGATATTGTGAGAAGTCCAGCAAGAAAGAAGGTGGAACATTTGTCCTTGGGGAGCTTATAGTTTAATAGGGCTTCAAAGAACCAGTGACTGGATTAAAATAGAGTCATCATCGTTGTACATGTTAGGTCGAGGCAGAAAATAAATGTAAAAGAAAGTAAAGAAGGCAAAATTGACTTTGATAGGGGGTAGAAAAAAGGGACTTATTGCTTATTAGAAAATTGTCTTCCTGTAATCCCAGTACTTTGGGAGACCGAGGCAGATGGATCACCTGAAGTTAGAAGTTTGTGACCAGCTTGGCCAATATGGTAAAACCCCATCTCTACTAAAAATACAAAATTAGCCGAGTGTGGTGGCACAGGCCTGTAGTCCCAGCTACTCAGAGGTTGAGACAGGAGAATTGCTTGAACCCGGGAGGTGGAGAATGCAGTGAACCAAGGTGGTGCCACTGCACTCCAGCCTGGACAAGACAGAAAACTGTCTTAAAATGCAAAGAAATACTATAATGGAATTTCAACTATAGACTTAAATTATGTGAACTTTGCTTGCAGAGTTTTGTAGGGAAAAATCCTTACTTTAAATAAGTGTGTGAGGCCTTAACAAGTTAAAAATGCAACAGTTTTAAGGCTCACTCACTGAGGTGATAGAGAAGCCACTTTTGGAAATCATAGCTGGAAAATGAGAGAAGTTGTCTCACTTTTATATATTCTCGGTGAATCAGTAAAATCTGTAGTTTAGAGTCAAATTGTAAAGAAATGTTTTTGAGTAGGCAGAAGAAACTATAACTATTTCACTATAATGAAAAGAAAGCATGCAATTTAGAAGAGATCGTAAAGCTGAGCTGAAACCTCTAAGAACTAATTATCTTCTAATGCACTTACATTTATTTCATGTCTTGCCCATATTTACCACAAAGAAACAAAATAGGAGTTATGGAATTTCAAAAAGTTAACTTGTGCAGAAATGTCAGATTCAGGTATTACTGGTATTAATAATAAGAAGAACAATGAACCTAAAATTGCCTCAGAACAGTTGCAAATACATGGAATTAAAGAAAAATAGCATGGCCTGTTGGACTCAAGTATATATTTTCCATTGCATTCATTAATGATTTCCAGAAGATAAACATACCTGACATCCATCCGTGCCTTCCTGTATGCAATAGGTGTCTGACTACTGTTTGCCAGACACTGTGTTGTATGAGACATAAAATACTGTGAGAGATGCAATGCCTTTCTCCAAAGTGTTTGTAGTTAAGTGCAGATGCATCTTCCAGCAATTTCACTACTTTGTGATAAGTAGTGAATAGGGTCAAAAAATTAAAAAAAAGAAGGGGAATGAAAGCACAAAAGAAACACAGCTTAGCCTCTGACAGAGAGTAGGATAAGATAAGGCTTGTCATAAGAAGCAACTTCAGTAATATTCTTAGAATAATTATTCAGGAGAAGAAGAAAAGCATAGATAAGAATAAACAGACAAAAAGTCAAGATGAGGGAAATGAATAAAGTCCCAGAAAATAGAAGAATGGAAACAAAGACACAGGATGAATAATGTTCAAGCCATTTAAGGAACAACAACAACAACGAACCAAAAACCCAACTATACAGCAAAGAAATCTCAACCAATCTGAGCAGAAGGAATTAAATCTAAAGTGATGGTAAGTTGAAAACACAAATAAGATGGGAGTAAGTCCAAAGATATCTATAGTCACAAAAATGTGTTCAGGTAAATTTCATCTATTGAAAAACATACTGATAAGGTTGTCCAAAAGGTAGTTGAGTAGTTATGGCTAAGAAAGGGTTCAGCCTTGGTAGTAAAATAATTGGACAGGCTAAAAGTTAAGACCTTCTCCTGCAACCAAGCATTTGCTCTCTTTGTTTTACTTATCTGTTCCAATAATGCTGCCCCACCTGGGGGCCTTATTGGACAAGGTCTTATAGCCCCAACTGTAGGACAGCCATTGAGTAAAGGTAATGGAGGAAGACACTCGAGGTCAGATAATAATGCCTTCATACAATATGTATCTATTTATCTAGGTGAGCTTGCACCAAGATAATACAAGATTGTTTATATTGATGATAATTTTGTGAGACATTTTTCTTTTCTGCTTTTTTTCCTTATCTGTATTTTAAAGATGCATTATAATACTATGCATTTAAAAATATATTTAAATGAGGAGTACAATTAGTAATGTCTCATTGCTTGAATTGTCTTTGTCTTCCATCACGTAACTGGTTTATGTAAAATCTAGAAGGGGCTACATGAAAGACAAATAATTCAAATTGTTGAACTGCTAATGATTCCCCTCAAACAGTATTTATTTTTTCTCTCAAAGCAAAGATGGGAAAATAGTCAGCTATAACCCTAGGAAATAGAGTACTCAATACTCAATACACAGCATACATAAGTTCATGACTTCTTCCTGAACTTCTTCCAGCCCGTGGAAGGGTTGTCTAAGCTGTGAAGTTGACTGTGTTGTCATGCAAAAGTTATTTGTGATCTTTGTTATGCTTCAAGAGTTGGGGATCCAGTGACAGCTCTCACTGCCCGGGAAGAAGCCTGGAAATGGGAGTTTTAGTGTCGAAGGGATGCTTGGGATTTTAGTTTATGGTCGATTTGTTGTTCAGTGTTGTAGTTTATAGATCAATATATTTTACCATATTGCAGTATGTAGATTTATTTGCCAATATCATAAAATGATGTACACCAGATGGTTATTTTTAATGTGCATATAATTTTGTGATATGTGGATCATAAAAGAGGTACTATAAAACCAGACTAATGAGATAACTTTAGTTAGGTAACCATATTCATAGCCAAGTACCTGTTCAATCAGTATATGATGAAAGCTTGTTGGAAACTTTGTTTGCTTCTATTTTATTTTATTTTTTGCTCAACTTTAAAAATTTTTCACAAAGGACCATTTTTGATTTATTTGAATGGAACTCATAGTATGAGACAACATGGATCTCAATTGAAATACACAGGCTGCTCTATCTTTGAACAACAGTGGCTCATTACCCTAATTAAGGAAAAAGCAAGCAAACAAAGAATTATATGGAGCAGCATTATAGAGCCAGTGTACAGTTGTCATATCCTTTGAAGATTATGTGTTCCTTCTCTAGAATAGAGAATCAAGGAAGAAGTGTTGTTTGCATAAGATCCAAAAAACAAAGGTAACTACATAATTATTTTGCTTTACCATTATATTAAGGTATGCAGGTCTAAGAGATTCTGAATATAAGTGGTGTCTTTTATTTTGCTATAAATTTGTTAATATTTCATGGCTTTGTTTCTTATATACTTCAGTTATAGTGTGTTAGTATTTGCTCCTTGATTAGTATAAAATAGAAATGACTTAATGAGATATATAGAAATTATCGGAAGAATCTATATGGGGCATTACATTTTAGATTGTCCTGTCATTTCACAATCAGAGATAATCCAATTCATCATCAACAAATTTATTATTATTTATTTAATAGTTTATGTAGCTCTATAGTAGGGATTCATTAAAAGAGAAGGCTATTAAATAAGCAATATTTATAATTTTAAGTGCTTTTTCATTCTCATGGCTTTGATACCATTTAAATATGGTTCATTTCATTAAATAAGCATACATATTAATATTAGAAACTCACTTTCTGGCACTGTGTTAGTTTTATATTCACTTTCTTGTGCATGTCATCATTTGTCTATTTTCGGTATGATATAAATATGTAATCTGCCTATCAATCCTGTTAACTAGAAATATGCTTTTTAAAAATCTAAGGCTACTGTTTTGCAACAGTGGCAAATATATCTTTTGGCTTTGAGAGTCATTTGTAGAAGCCAAGAAATATTTCCCAAATACTGTATAAAATATAAATGTTTTATATTTATATGGTTAGAGGTAGAGTACAGAGAATACTGATTTGTTGTGAAATTGAAACACACTTTACCAGTGATATTCATCAGTGAACCAACTAGCCACAGCCCTGATTTATTAGAAATATATATATTAATAATAATAAAACATCACATTATTTCATAATAAATTTTTTTTCATAAAAACACATTTTTTTTCTATCATAATGCAAAGCATGGTGAACCTTTAGACTGGTTGTATGGGATTAGGTTGAAGTCTACCTTGGTTAACTGCTTCCATGACAAGGCCACTTTTTCTGGTTTTGTCTGATACCCATTCATATCAACTTTCTATTATTTTCTCACTTCATGGATTCTTGGGAACCATCTTTAGCAGAACTCTTCTTTACAACTTTAACTTGGCTTAGCTTAGACTGCAAAAGTAACCACTTCATAGGAGCATGCATATTATATGTAGCATAATTCATAGTTGAAGATATAAGAATAAAGAATAAAGCCTAAACAGGAAAATGCTTGTATTATTGTATATATAAATGAAAATGCATGTGATAACTAAGACAATGACGTTGAAACCTTAGTCTAAGCTTATCGCATTATTGAAATAATTTTTACATATAAGAGTGAATCATACGCAGCAGAGCAGACACTAGTTAAGTTACAGCAAGATTTAAATCCATTTGAATAAATATGTGAACTAAGGAGTAAATGTAGAAGATACATTTTTATTTTAAAAAATATGTTGAAACAGGTTTTAAAATGGACATGATATATCCAGTTTTCTTCCTCAGAAATCAGAAATCCATACAGAAAAAAATGTAAAAAATATAATTTTAACTCCTTTAGCTGAGAGCAAGACAACTTCAATAGTGAATTCCAATGTCCATGCTTTAAACCTGGATTTAAAAAAAAAGACTGCATTAAAATACTCAATAATTTTTTAAGGCTTGTAAAATGGATGGTGATTTATGAAATAAATAGTATGTGAAAGAGTCTCTATATTAATTTTTCATCAAGTTGTATTTGCAGATAATGTATTTTTTAATAAAAGATTTCTCTAACTAAATCCTACGCTACTGTGAAAAACACATATGACAGGAAAGCTGACCTTTATGCTTCAGTGAAGGAAATTATTAAGGAAAATTTAGAGAAAAATACATATGACAATACATAAAAATGAGCACGAAGATGAAAATATTCTAAGAAAATGGTGGAGATGTTTATCAATAATAAGTTAAAATAATTCTTCATTATCCTGTTACCAAATCGAAGGACACAAGGGGAATTTTGGCTCATCAAAGAAAAAGATGAACATTTTTGTTGTGAAACGCAACTGGAAAGTACAGTCCATAGGAAAAATAAAAAACATTGACACTAAAAGAGGAGAAATGTGAAATATATAATGCCAACAAACTCATTAACAGAGATAAAAAGGTGCTTTGCTCAACAAGTTTGTTTATATATTATGAATAATATTTGCAAAGTAATGGCATTTAATCACTAGAATAGACAACTGAGAAAAGCAAAAATATTGGGGCAATATTTTCTAACTTGAAAGCATTGGCATAAATATCCATTAAATAGCTCTTTTAAGGAAGCTGTGAGAGGTAGTAGAAGAATGAAAGCAAAATGATTCTTCTTTCTGAGGGTGATTTACATTGCAGTTTATAGAAGTCACTGATAAAGGTAGGGAAGACATCTGATTTTTCCAAATATTTATCTACCAATCATCTATCACCTATCTGTCTATTGATCACTGCATTTAAACTGTATTTTATCTGAGATGGATAAAGGAAATGCAGAGATCATATTCTTTTAATTTGTGTAATAAGTCAGCGATGCAACAATGTTATTCTACTTTATTGAAAACAACAGAGTAACTGATAAAAAATGAGTTCATTTCTTTGTAAAGCAACCATAGTATAATGCAAAATATTCAAAAATGTTAGACTACATTCCAGTTCTGCCAGGTTGTCTGAACTCAGGGAATTTCATTCACTTTTCTGAGTTTTGCAGAATCCAATTATAAGAATACCATACGAGTATCATCTCTTTTTAACTCTCAGGATAAACTACATTGTCAAGTATAAAGTGCCATAAAAATATATTAAAAACTTACTGATAGAAAGCTTGCAAGTACAAGTTTTGTTTTTTGTTCGTTTGTTTGTTTTACTAAGAACACGACAAAACATCATCAGGATTAAGCAAATCTTTTATCCATAATTACTTTCAAGGGGGAAAGTGCTACTTATAATTATTGGTGCTATTTAACTAAGTGACCTTGTATGTGGAAAAAAATTAACACAACTCTGCCTCTTCAGCAATATTCCCACAGGGTGGGGATGTCTTTCGGTAACCTCAGGAATCTAGTGTTTTAAAATTAAGCTGATTCTGTCAGCTAGGTGGGCCTAGAAGCAATGACAGCTGGTAGCAACAAGCACCTCTAGCA
This sequence comes from Pan troglodytes, assembly GCF_028858775.2. NCBI lineage: Eukaryota > Metazoa > Chordata > Mammalia > Primates > Hominidae > Pan > Pan troglodytes. The sequence goes on along the minus strand of NC_072401.2, from coordinate 169,506,079 downwards.
GCCAGATCTCTGTTTCTCATTTCATTATTCAATCGAAGGGAACCAGAGCCCCTGGTAGCAAAGGCTGATTCTAGAACTGGGGCAAGGAATACGTAACACATACCTTCAACATCTGTAGTTCATGAAGCAAGGAGGTGCTCAAAAACCAAAAACCAACAATGAAACAAACAAACAAAAAATTCCCATCTCCTTGATGGAGCATGTGAAAGGGACACAGAGTCTCCAATGGACAAAGCTGGAATAATTTTTTTTTTTTTTTTTGAGACAGAGTCTCGCTCTGTTGCCTAGGCTGGGGTGCAATGGTGCAAAGTCAGCTCACTGCAACCTCTGCCTGAGGGGTTCAATCGATTCTCCTGCCTCAGCCTCCTGAGTAGCTGGAATTACAGGAGCCACCCCACCACGACTGGCTAATTTTTGTATTTTTAGTAGAAACGGGGTTTCACCATGTTGGCCAGTCTGGTCTGGAACTCCTGACCTCAGGTGATCCACCCACCTGGCCTCCCAAAGTGCTGGGATTACAGGCGTGAGCCACCGTGCCTGGCCAAAGTTAGAATAATTTGAGAAGCAAAGTGAAGTAGTATTGGATTATAGCCAAGAAATAAATATTCATGAATTCATACTAATATAAAAAAATGATTGAATAAATCAATAAATGGGAGACATGAGTTCCATGCAGGAGAGTTTTAAACAAGTTACTTAGGTACACTTTCATTAAGGAGATGGAACATAACTCCCTTCTCAAGTGCAGGCTGCACTGAGTGACTTCCTTCAAAGAGTACAGTGTGGAAAGGAGGAAAAAATGAGCAACTTCACAGTGAGAAAATCTGACAAACATTACTTCAACCAGGTGACCGAAGTCAACACCAATGGTGATGCCATGTTGATACCATACACCCTTGATAGAATGTGATGAGATTGATAACTTAACTTTTGTGGGCTTTTCTTCAAAATCTATAATCTCAGTCTTCTTAGGTGAAAAATATCAGAAAAATTTCAACTGGGGGACATTTTACAAAATACCTGACTGATACTCCTTTCTTCAAACTCATCAAAAACTAGAAATGTCTGAGAAACTATCACAATCAAGAGGAAAATAAAGATTCCTATCAACTGAATGTATCCTGACACCGAAAATTAGGCAAAAACTATGGAAATCTGAATAAAATGTGAACATGAGTTAATAAAAATGCAAAAAAAGTGTCCTGGGATAAGCTTCTGCAGCTGAGTTTTACTAAAGTATGACTCCAATGGAAATGGAAGTCACTAACAGAAATTAAATCTGCTCTTAATAGCATGTGAACAAGATGGGAAAAAACCAATGGAGGATGAAAGGCAGAGGCTTAATGAATTAGAAGGACAGAATTAAAATTACTACTAAGAATATTCAGTAGAATTTTTTTGATCATTCAACAGTAAGGCAAGTGTTATAATAAAATTCCAAAAAAAGAAACTGCATTAAGTGAGTATCAACGTGATTGAGAGTTTAAATTGCAGGAAACTTTTTTCTTTTTCTTTTTTTTAAAGCCGGTAGGTTTTTTTAAAGGATGAAATGTACTCAAGGGGCGTAGCTGGCAAGTCCCTCGTTAGAGAAAGGCTTTCACCACCTTTAAATGCTTTCTCCCTGTTTGATCTTATTTGAAAGATTTGGAAGTGTGCCGCTGCACTCCAGCGCTTTCCTGTTTTGTTAGTGTGTAAGGGAAAAGAAATCACACAGGGTGTCTGTGGATACATTAAGGAGAGTCCGCTGCTACTTAAAGCACATTAACTTGAGAGTGGGGAAACTACAGCGATCCTAGCTTGTGAGAAAGCAATGCCACAAACATGCACTCCACACTCATATGCATGCACACACTCCTGGTTACCAAGTTCAGGAACCAATTCTGCATTTACAAAAGTACAAAATATGGGCCGGGTGTGGAGGCTCATGCCTGTAATCCCAGCACTTTGGGAGGCCAAGGAGGGTGAATCACCTGAGGTCAGAGGTTCAAGACCAGCCTGACTAACATGGTGAAATCCCGTCTCTACTAAAAATACAAAATTAGCCAGGCATGGTGGTGCATGCCTGTAATCCCAGTTACTCTGGAGACTGAGGCAGGAGAATTGCTTGAACCTGGGAGGCAGAAGTTGCTGTGAGCTGAGATCATGCCACTGCACTCCAGCCTGGGTTACAGCACAAGACTCTGTCCCAAAAAGAAAATAATAATAATAATAATAAAACACAGAATTTGTGTCTTTTTTAACATACAGAGAACAGAATGAAAAGCATGCTGCTTTTAAACACTATATGCCACAAATTTTATCTCAAATTTTTTTTATCTTTGTCTAGTCCATGTTCCTAATGAAATATTCACTTACAAGGATAAGAAATATCTGGATGAAATATTATAGTACACTCTGGCAAATAAACGGTTGTGTTTTTGTTTACCTGCCTAAGGACTCAAGAAAAATTGCCCTAACTATTGACTAACACATGAAAGAGATGTTCTAATATATTTAAATCTGTGAACGTCATACTCTTCTTTTTTTTGAATTTTTTTCTTCTTATTTATTTTTCAATTGACAAATAAGAATTGTCTATATTTATGGTGTCAATCATAATGTTTGAAATGTGTATCCATTGTTCAATGGCTAAATTAAGCTAATTAGCATATGCATTACCTCACATGCTTATCATTTACTTATGGTGAGAGCTCTTAAAATCTACTTAACAATTTTAAAGTTTACAATTCATTGTTATTAACTGTGGATACTGTGGTGTACAACAAATCTCTTGAGCTTGTTTTCCCTGTTTAACTGAAATTTTGTATCCTTTGAGCAGCATCTCTTCAATCACCTAAATCATCTCCTCCATCACCTCCCAACTTCCCAAACTCTCTCTTAAAAATTTAGGAAACACAGTTATCAGTATCTCATAGGGATAGGAAAATGTATTTTCTGAATAATTCTCAATTTTTCTAAAACATAGATATTTATGTCTGAAAACATTTGATGTGTCCTGAATGTACTTACATCTGATGATATTCAGAGTGTCCTTTAAACATTACTACCATCATGTTTTTAGATTATCAGCAGCTGGTAACTAAAAACAAACAAACAGTAAACAAAAGATATACTAAATGTAAAGAGTTAGGAATACACCTGACCTCCTCAGAGAGATGTGGGCAAAAGCAAGTATCCTGTTTACTTGGGTGTGTTTCCCAAATGATCGTGTGTACTTGCCAAAGGTGTATATTTACACCAACAGGAAGATGGAAAAGAAGAAATAAGAGCCTTTCCCCAAATTACCTTATCCTTAGCATTCTATTTATGTCCAAATTTACCGTACTCCAATTTTTGTGTGAATCTAGCTAAGTACTTTGCCTATACAATTTATATTATACAAGTATGATGATAGGACAGAAATCATTAAATTTTACATGTTTTTCCATGACTGTTCTTTAATTTAACATTTTGCTACCTTAGGTTTTAATTCCTTTTTTTTTTTTTTTGAGATGGAGTTTCACTCTTGTTGCCCAGTCTGAAGTACAATGGGGCCATCTCAGCTCACTGTGTCCTCCGCCTCCCGGGTTCAAGCGACTCTTCTCGCTCAGCCTCTCAAGTAACTGGGATTACAGGCATGTGCCACCATGGCGGGCTAATTTTGTATTTTTAGTAGAGACGGGGTTTCTTCATGTTTGTCAGGCTGGTCTCGAACTCCCGACCTCAGGTGATCCACCTGCCTTGGCCTCCCAAAGTGCTGGGATTACAGGCATGAGCCACCGTGCCCGGCCGTAATTTTTAATATATGATTCACAACTAGTGATATTCTAGACAAGTATAGTCTCATAGTAGTCTCTTCAAAGACTTACATATGAATGTAGGTATGAATGAATGTAGGTATGAATGAATGTAGGTATGAATGAATGTAGGTATGAATTTATGAGTGTATTTTGTATATATGATTTTTCTTTATCTCTCACCCTCTTTCTATTTTACCTGTATAAGCTCTTGCTCTAGCTCTGTGGATTATACTACTGCCTACCTTGAACATCAGCGTTGCACAATACTTAAGAACATGCAGGACTGAATGCTTGAATTCAGGCTTGTCTCTACGAGTTACCAACTGTGTAACTCTGTCCAAGTCATTTAAACCCTCTTTCTCTGTTTTCTCATCTGTAAAGTGAACGTAATAACTGTGTAGGTGTCATAAGTGTGACAATGGTTGCTAAAGAACAATAATCACTGGCATAGGATACATATTCTTTTATAGTGATTAAACAATACAAGGAATTGCCTATTCATAGATGGCTGAACAAAACAGTAGTTGTAAAAGAGCACATCCTGTTGGCTGAGCAAGACTCCCTATCTCTCAAGATACTATACCAATAGCAACTGCCTGTAATAATGGATCCTATTAGATCTTTCAAACATCTTTTCCCCTCTTGTTCTCCAGAGCAATTTACTTACTCCTTGCCTCTCTAAATTGCTTTAGATACTGGATTTGTGCCCATCTGCTCACTGTTTTCAAGTAATTTGTATAAAATCTCAACACTTTTATAAATCTGTTTTGAGAGACTGAATGAAACAAAAGTCAGTGACTTAGGTATCCTGGGCTGTAGTTGGTCTTGGCATAAAGTTATATTCTGGCAAAAAGAAAACCCCTATAGAGAGTTATATAACTGAGAGAGTTCAGTTAGATAACATGAAAAAGGCTACTGGCATTCATTAAGAAGTCAGTACATTTTAGCCATTTATAACTAAAATAAATTTTATTAGGATTTTTAAGATTGAACATCACCAAAGCTTTTGTTCCTTTGTTTTGAGATTCTAACCATTTACTTTAAATAAAAATGATTTATTTTCATTGTCAGAAATTTTTAAAGTAAATCACAAAACTTCAATAAGATATTCATGTATGAATTGACGTAGAAAAAACTGTCAATTATTGAGTGATTTCCATATAGTAAGCAATTTACTTGGCAGTTTAAATATTCAAATCTGCTGGATATGGAGGCTCATGCTTGTAATCCCAGCACTTTGGGAGGCTGATGCGAGAGCATCGCTTGAGCCCAGGAGTTCAGGACCAGCCTGGGCAATGTAGGGAAACCTTGTCTCTACAGACAATTTTAAATAATTAGCTGAGTATGGTGGCATCCACCTGTAGTCACCAGCTGAGCAGTCACCAGCTACTCAGAAGGCTGAAGTGGGAGGATCACTTGTACCTCGGAGGCAGAAGTTTCAGTGAGCTGAGATCATGCCACTGCACTCCAGCCTGGGTAACAGAGCGAGATCCTGTCTCAAAAATAAATACGAATTTAGCATCAAAACGTATTTGGAGTTGAACTGTATTAGTTTTCTACGGTTGCCAAAACAGTGTAACACAGACTGGGTAGATTAAACATTTTTTTTTTCTCCTCACAATTCTGGAGCCTAGAAGTCTGAGATCAACTTGGCGGCAGAGTTGGTTTCCTTTGAAACCTCTCTTGTTGGCTTATGGTTGGCAGTTTTCTTTCAGTATCTTCACATGGTCTTCCTCCATGTGTCTGTGTCCTAATCCTCTCTCATAAGGACATCAGTCATATTAGATTTCAGACCACCCACATAGCATCACTTTACCTAATTACTTCATTAAAGGCACTATCACCAAATGGAATCATATTCTGAGGGAATAGGGGTTAGGCCTTCAACATAGAATTTTCAAAAGATACACTTCAAGTCACAGCTAGGACTTAAATCTGGGTGCCTCTGACTCTAAAGCTTAAGTGCTTTCTTACTGTTATCTACACCAAATATCTAGATGGTGCTTTGTTCCATGGAGATATGTAAGTACTGGGCCTTGGGTGTTGACTCCACATCGCATATAAATGCAGTAGCCAGTACTGCCCACTGTTCATCAAACTATTTCCTTCTCCTCAGCACAGGCTAGTCTACATTTGGTGTAGTATTAATAACTGAGTTCTGGCTCATGGAATGCTAGCTAAAGTAATATTGGTACTTTTAGTTATATTAGTACTTTTGGCCTATTAACATCTACACAGTATTATAGTTTTTCTCTCATCCCTATCTTTTGGTGCAGGATACTGCATTTTGACACTGGACGGGTCCCTGTCAGGATGGGCATCCAAATGACTGTACAGATCAGAGTCCTCCCCTGCTACCTGATGAAGCTGATATAAATGTATAACGAAAAAACTGTATCATGCCACGGAAATATTGGAATTTATCTGTTACAATAAATAGATTTAGCTTAACTAAAACAAGTGAGTGAGGCTAGACATAGACTATCTAAAGGAAAAAATAAGAACCCCAGCAGCTTGGATCTCAGTGGCATAAAAGTAAGGACTGGTGAGAAGCTTGAAACTTCAGGGTATTCAGCAGAGCAGGAGGTGCTGGGAACTTGGGAATTCTTGGGTTTTGCAATATCTTACTTTGTTCTGGGGACTTGGATATAGAAATATAAGCACAGACACTGAGGGATTAATAAAATCCACATTTATGCTTGAGTTATTTAATACCAAATTGGTTCAGAATGATCTAAGAGTATTCAGACACCTTGCTGACCACAGTACTTAAAAGCAAGATTCATCACTAGATAGATTACTCAGATTTATAATAATTGTTAACCCAAATTTGTAAACAAAATAAAAAACTCAATTTTCCTAAAAATCTTTAAACATACAGTGCTAGCTCTTTGTTATTTGTTAGGCTTCCATTACCTTGTTTTTAATCTCAGAAACTGTTTTCATTTTATTTGTTTAGTTCTGTTATATACATTGTCCCTTGCAAGATATAACATATGCATTTGAAATCCTGACAAGCAGGAGAGAAATACATAAAATGATTTTTATTCTTACATCGAGATGCAAAAGCATTACAACATCAGGGAAAAAGATATATGGCCATTGAGAATGAAAGCTGGTTTAGACATGCCAGTAACGAAATCTGGATCTCTTTTACCACTTCAAGAAGAAAAAAGAAAACAAGAAGTCCAGGCCAAAAGTTATAAATATTAGCACAGGCACTGAAAGATGAACAAAACCCATGTTTTTGTTTGAGTTAGTCAAAATCAACTTAGCTCAGGATGATCCCAGAGCATCTTATCTACAGTTTCCAGGTATGATAGAATTTTTCTATCTGTGGAACAAAGCCTAATATATGTAGCATATGTATTTATTTTCTTGGTAATAAATATCAGCTTGGCATTCTATTTTCTCAGAGAGATCTTGCATTACAATTTACTAATAACTTCTTTTAGAAAATTAATAGTGTCATGCACATTGATTAAATGCAAGTATATTTATTAATTAAAAGGAAATTCTTATCTCTTCAGTATATTTTTTTCATAAAAGAATTTGAGGGAGGCCAAGGTAGGAGGATTATTTGAGCTCAGGAGTTTTAGACCAGCCCAGGTACAGAGTGAGAACTCATTTCTACAGATAATTTAAAAATTAGCTGGGTGTTGTGTTGCACGCCTGTGGTTCTAGCTACTCCAGAGGCTGAGGTGGGAGCATCTCCTGAACCCAGGAGGTTGAGGCTGCAGTGAGCCATGATTGCACCACTGCATTCCAGCCTGGACAACAGAGCAAGGCCCTGTCGTAAACAAAACAAAATGAGCAAACAAACAAAAAAGAATTTGATTGGCCAAATATGTTCTGATTTAGAGTACAGCTTTGTTGAATAGAACATTTTGGAAGTTCCTAAGCACAGAAACAGAATGTTTTTTTTTTCATACAAATGAAGTAAAATAAAATTTCAAACAGTTTTATTTTCTGACATCAGAAATGCTTATTTGACTTACAGACAAGATGGAATAATGGAAACTAGATTTATCCTCCCACCTGAAACAAGAACAACAATGACAATAGAGAGAGAGAAAGAAAGAAAGAGAAAGGAAGGAAGGAAGGAGGGAGGGAGGGAAAGGAAGGAAGGAAGGAAATACTTGAAATAAAGTTTCTCATATCTCTGGATGTCAGGTAATAAAGGACAGTCATCTCTAAGACAGTAAACAAACAAGCTCTATCAATGGGAGACTTTCCAGGCAGTTGCTTACAAAGGGTCTACCAAGGTGGAACCCAGCAGACTACCTGAGTTTAGGAGATGTTGCTAAGGCTCCAGGGAGATCAAAGTGGGTAGGGTTGGAAGGACAGAGTATCAAAGAGAAAGCTACCAACAAAATTACTATAATAATCTGAAAATTGTCCTCTTCACATACTCAGCTGAGTGCTTGTCAATACATACATGTAAGGAAACCACCTGAGAACAGGGAAAGATACTTTGAAAAAGACTAGAGATTATAGTACCCGATTCTCACACAGTGCTGGGAATCACACCTGCTCTACCAGCCAGACTGGAAAATCTCATAATTCATGATACATCAGGTAAAGTATCCAGAATTATCTTGCCTCAATAGTGGGGAAAATTAACCGTAGGCAAAACATGCTCCGGTTTTGTCTACCATATCTTAAAAGCAAGACATAAAAGGATCAAAGTATTTTCAAGTAACTAAATGAGATGCCAGAACAATGCAGAAGATTTATTGGAGAATAAAAATATTTAGCATCCAATAGAATAAAACACATTTTATTCATGGCATAAAATTAAAGTTTACCAAATATGCAAAGAAGCAAGAAAATACAACCCATAATGATAAGAAAAATCTGTCAAAACAGAACAGACACATACATTAGAATTAGCACATGGTGATACTAAAACTGTTGTTCCAGCCTGTACTTCATGTGCTCCAAAAGTTAAGTAAAAGTTTGGAATATATCACAAGGTCCAATTTGAACTTCTAGGGATAAAACTACAATGTATTACATGAAAAATGAACTAGATAGAATTATTGACAGGATAGCTACTGACTTCAAAATACAACAACAAACTGTAGAACTTATACATAAGTAAAAGGTATGACAACAATGGCATAAATCTAGGAGTAGAAAACATTGAAATGTATTATTGTAATGTACTTATCTACATGAAATAGTACAATATCACTTTAGAGTAGACTGCTAACTTAAAGATGTATACTATAACTCTTATGGCAATCAAAATGTGAACAAAACAGACATATACAGAAAGGCTAATTGGCTCATAAAGGAAATGAAATGGAATCATACAAATTTCTCAATCCAAAAACAAAGGCACATAATAAGATAATAAACACAGGAAAGACAGAAAACATGATCTAAATACTTTTATTAAAAGGCAGAGATTGTCAGATTGGATAAAAAGGCAAGACCTAAGTGTTAAGATGTAAATCTTAAGATAATAAATAAGAACATGAAAATATGACCAAAACCATTACTCATGAGGGAAATACGACATCAATCTGTAATGAGATACTGCTACATACTTACTTGAATGTCTAACACTAAAAGGTTTGGTTACACCATGTAATAGTGAGGATGTGTAGGAATTAGAAACCTCACACAGTATTGGTGGGAATTTAAAGAAACACAAGCACTTTGGAAAACTGTTTTTCTATTTCTTGACAACCAAAATATACCTCCAGCTTATGTTCAAGTCATTTCACTCCTTAACATTTACCCAAGAAAAATAAAAACTACATCCATAGAAAGATGTGTACATGAGTAGGCACAGCTGAATAATAGCTTTGGCTATTACTTGTAATAGCTAAAGTCTAGAAATAACCAGGAAACAACCCAAATGTTCACCAACAGGGGAAGAGGTTGACAAACTGTGGTTTACTCATAAAAAAATTACTCACCAACAAAAAACCATAAACTAATATTTAGTTGAGAAATTTTGTGCTTTAATTTTGTGAGAATTAAGTTCATCGTTCTTCAGGTTTTTTTTTTTTTTTGGTACTATTTTTGGTTTTGATACCAGGGTAACTCCAGCCTCAATAAATGATTTGGGAAATTCTCCATTCTGTTCTATTTTCCACAAAATACTGTGTAAAATTGTTGTAAATTATTTGTTAAATGTTTGGTAGAATTCTTGGCTGAAGTAGTTTGTGCCTGGAGATTTCTGTGTTGGGAACTTTTTAATTACAAATTTGAGTTATGTAAATATTATAGGAGTAGTCAGATTTCCTATGTCATCTTGGTTGAATGTGGTTGGCTGGTCCTTTATAGTTTTTGAGGGATTGATCTATTTCTTCTGTGTTTCTAAATTTATAGGATAGCATAATAAGCATATGAACAGCTGTTCACCATCTTTAGCTCTTAGGTCAATGCAAATTAAAACTACAATGACATACCACTATGCTTCTATAAGAAGAATCAAAATAGAAAATATCTATAACAGTAAATAATGGTGAGGATGCAGGGAAACTGCATTAGTCAGCATAGCCACAAAAGAAGAAAAGTTGATGGTGCAAAGATGGAAAAGGCACATTTCAGGTAGCGACAACTGCGTTTATATGCATTTCTAAAATGAGAGCGAGCACAATATGTTTGAGATACAGGGAAAAGGCGGAAAAACCAACAAGAAAAAAACAAGTTGTGCAACATGATACTCGAATGATAAGAAAAATTCCAAATTAGGTATAGCCATGCATTATTTTGGAATTTTAAGAATACTGGAAAATGATGAAAGGGTTTCAACCAGGAAAATTATAACCATAGATTTGAATATTATTATACACTATTGTTTGTATTGTATATCACTGTATATTATATATATATTGCATTAATCATGTACATTATTCTATATTATTTAGTATATAAATCATATATTGTCAATTATGCATATTTTGGTAATTTTTTTTAAAAGGAATCATAAAGGATCAAAGAAGGATACAAAGGGAACAGTTAAGAGCATGCGGAAGCAGTAAATGTGAATACTATGGTGTCTAGGCCTAGGATGATGGTAATTTTGAAAAGAAAATTGTCTTAATAGATGATAAGTATACTGGATTAGGAAGGTTTTGAAACTGAATTGGTAGAGGTGTAGAGAAAAATGGCAGTTAAGGAGGATCCCTGTGAATTGAAGATATTGCAGGCAGAGGGGAAAAAAACAGGTTAAATGGACAGAGGATGGTGTTTGGCTAGAAAACGGGTTCAGTTTTGAACACATCAGTATGAGATGCCACCTTTAATCTAAGTGAAGATGTCAAATGGATAATTGGACATACAGGCCTAGACTTCAGAAAGAGAAACCTGAGGCACAGACGAGAATTTGAGAAATGTCAGCAAATAGAAATAAATGAAAAAACTGAGAATGAATCACGTCCTGAGAGAAAACGAAGTGTGAAAAGAGAAAATTGTTTGAGAAAAAGCCCCAGGGAGCTACAGGATTAATGAACAATTAGACATAACAGGATATGCAATTGTTATTTAACCATTTTCTATTGATGGGCACTCTAGTTGTTTTCATGTTTGGCTATTACAAACAATCACACAGAATGGAATTTTTGCATACATTATTTTTCAGGTGTGCAGATATATCTGCTGGCTAGATTCCTGGCTAGAAGGGAAATTGCTAAGTAAATGTATAAATGCTTTTGTAATTTTGTCAGATGATGCAAAATTGTTCTCTATGTGAAGTTGTCCCATTTTGAATCCCCCATCAGCAATGTGTGAGAAAGTCTACTTCTCTATAGAGTCATTAAATGAGTACTTTGTCAAATTTTTGGATATTTGCCAATATCCTAGAGTGTAACGTGGCATCCCAGTGGAGCTGCATGTTTCATTTATCGCAAGTTCCATTAAGCATTTTTTACACATTTCAATGTCACTCATAAGGTTTTTTTGTTTTAATATAAAATGTTTGTTCATGAGGTTTGCCCATTTTTCTGTTTAACTTTTCTATTTTTCCTCAATTTTTAAGAGCTCTTCTATATTAGAAAACATACTTTTATGATAAGCATTTCAAATATTTCCCTCCAAGGTCAATAGGTTTATTTTGTCATTGATCTTTCTTGTCCTGCCTTAGGTATTTTCCTCATTTTCATTTCTTTTTTAATGTAATTGAATTTATCAGTCTGTCTTTTAACAGCTCTCAGATTTGGAATATTGCCTGCAAAAACCTCCCTGCCCCACATTTACAAAGGAATCTTGGTGCTTTAATTGAGTAGTTTCACGATTTTACATTTAAGTATTTGATACATTTGGACCTATTCTGATGCACAATCAGCTATGGATTTACCATTAACTTTTATAAATCACTGCCTAGTTGCCCTTCACTGTTTATGAAAACATACGTCTCTACACCCACTGTATTGAGGTCCTATATTTATCATATACTAAGTTTCACTAGGTATTTGTTTCTGCTTCTGGACTTTGTATTCAATTCTATTTCATTTAGCTGCCTATTCGTAAATCACTACCATTTTGATTTGATTACTGAGGCTTTATAATATGTTTTAAATCTGGTGTGTTTAGTCTCCCTTTATTATAGTTCATTTGAATAATTTTCTCCCAGATTTTTTTCACCTCTCTTTTGGGTCATGATTCCTATGTAAGTTAAGGGATGGGGTTGGTCAAAAGGTAAAAGCTGAAATTGTTATTACTGGTTTGTCCACATGAATATAAACCAAGACGCTGAGGGTCAATTTAACTGCAGGGGTCTGCATTGGCAAAGAAAACTCAGGTCTAGCTAGTCATATTCCCAGTTCCTCTAGTTTATACTCATAGGCAGTGAACTATGGAAGTTCTTGTACACCCAGAAAATGCATGTTTCCAGATTCCCATCTGAGTTATTGCCGTGAAATATAAAGACTAATATCTACTTAGCAATCAGCACTGGGATGTGAGACCAATGGACAAGGGGAATTATTCCAGGGAACAGAACCGAGGACTGTTGAATTACATAATCCAGGAATTGATGCCACTATATGGCAGCAAGCCTTCACTATTTCTGCCTTGCAGTATTTGCTGTTTGCATTTTTTATAATTATTGTATGTTTCTCATTATGTGTTTACTTTTTTGAAAAATTTTGTTTTATATCATGGGTGCTGTTTTCCAGTAGTGTACATTAGCTATGATATCAGCAGATAATTTTTAGTTTATAGATCTTTGTATCATGATGAACTACAACTAATGGCTTCAGATGGAGAGGATTTGTCATAACCTTAAAATCCTGTGCTTTAAGGTAGACACTGAAGCAGAACGAGATTTTGGAGTCATACTATTTGACAAGGGGTGAGGCTGTCTCATTTATGGAAAGAAGATTACATGTGAAAATTGGTTAGCTAAAAGAGTGGTACTGACAGGTGCTGTTAGTTGCTAATCTATATCTGCCCTCCCTTACTCATTACTAAGAACAACTCTGATTTTGCTTAAGGTGGCAATGTACTGACAGGGTTTAGGACCTACTACTCCAAAATAGAGCATCTTGGCATATGAGAAAATAGCAGAAGCAGGGTGGTTTCTCTGACCTTTTTCTAGCTTTTGCCCTTGAAGCAGGCCATAAGATAATTCTCTGACCTTCCTCTAAAGTGGACCATAATACCTTCATTCCAGCAGTGCCCTCGTTATACCTGGAGGAAAGGAATGAAGAGACAAAGAGATGGAGAAGAATATGAACAAATAGGCCTTGCTAAGTTTCCTCCAGTTTATTACCATTTGATGGTACCCTATTTTGTCCAATCATACTTCTGTATGACTGTCCACTCGTCATCAAACCTAAGAATAGGAATATAGTTTTCCCTGCCTTCATTCCTGAAGGCTCTCATGTCACATAAAACTTACATTAAATGAATTTAAATATTTTTCTCACATTAATCTATCTTTTGGTATTAGGGTGGCAGCGCTATGGGTGACGAGAGGATATTACTCTTTCACCCCTACATTATCTAAGTCAAAATCCCCTCCATGCTCCTACACCAAGCTTGAATAGCCAATAAAATTTAAGGTGGAACTTTCTTGGTTGGATTTCTGGAATTACATTTTTAAAAATTTATTATAAAAATTTTGAAATCCATAGAAATCTTGAAATAATATCCTAACTGAAACACTAAGATTACCTTTAAATCTCAGTGGCTTAAAACAACACATCTACATATCCATTGTGGTATGACTGAAGCTTTTGCTCTAAAGTCCTCACTTGGTGGCAGCTGAACATGCAAACACTATTTGCAATGTTGCTAGTCCCATGAAATTAGCACACAAAGGAAGCAAGCCCTGTACTGACTATGTAAATTTCTGCCTAGAAAGATAGACAACATTTTTACTTGTGTTTCTTTGTTAAAAGCAAGGTCTATGGCCACACCCAACTAAACTGGTTGTAAAGAATGAATCCGGCTCATTTAATTTAATTAGACCCTGAGATGCCTGGAAGCTGAGTTTAAATTTCTACTGGAGCTAGTCCTTCCAAAGACTTCCCTTATTCCTATGAAATAACCACTTGGGATTCAAATCCAAAGTCCTAGGGGCTTTTTAGTGCCTGCTATGATTTGAATGTTTGTCCTCTTCAGAACTCGAGTTGAGGCCGGGCGGGGTGGCTCATGCCTGTAATCCCAGTAGTTTGGGAGGCCGAGGTGGGTGGATCATCTGAGGTCAGGAGTTAGAGACCAGCCTGACAAATATGGTGAAACCCTGTCTCTACTAAAAATAAAAAAATTTGCCAGGTGTGTTGGCACATGCCTGTAGTCCGAGCTACTCGGGAGGCTGAGACAGAGAATCGCTTGAACCCAGGAGGTGGAGGTTGTGATGAGCCAAGATCAGGCCTCTGCACTCCAGCCTGGGCAACAAATTGAGACACGTCTCAAAAGAAAAACAATATCGAGTTGAAATTTGATTGTCATTGTAATACTACTTAGAAGTGAGACCTTTAAGAGGTGATTAGCCCAGGAGGGCTTCAGCATCAAGAATAGATCAGTGCCATTATTGTGGGAGTGTGTTTGTGATAAAAGGTTCCCTTTTCTCTCTCTCTGCTTGCCCCCTTGCCTTCTGCCTTTGCAGCCAGAAGGCCCAGATTAGATGCTGGCAGCTTGATCTTGGACTTTCCAGTCTCCAGAACTGTGAGAAATAAATTTCTGTTCTTTATAAGTTGCTGCATCTGTGTTATTATGTGATAGCAGCACAAAATGGACAATGACAATGCCTTTTCCCCTGATGCGCCCTGAACTCAAGTATTTGTCAATCCAGTCCCAGCGCTGGTAAGCTTCCCAGCTGATGCCTGTCTTTGCTGATGCTTCTGGGCAAAAGTGGTCCCCCAAAGCCAACTGTCTTCACTGAGTTTCTTAATTCTCTTATATCTTGTCCTTATAATTCTTTTCTGTCTTTTCAGTTCTCAATTTTTCAAGCAAAAGTCTTTTTTAATTATTTTTTTTAATACTACTGTCATTTCTTGTCCACAGGTATAAGCATGCTCTGAATTGCTTAATCCACCAACTCTGGAATTGGACATCAGATTTTTTTTTAAAAAGAAACACTCAACAGACATCAGACATCCACCATTTGCTTCTTGTTCTTCCCTTTACCCACTTCTTCAAACTTTTCATACAGATATAGCTGCAAAATTGGAGTAGTCTTCCTGTGAGTTTAAAGGCGAAAGCAACATATGCATAGCAGATGTGTCTGATCTGCATCATGGCTCTCCTTACCTACCTTGAACTACATACTTCTCAACTTATTTAAAAAACAAAAACAAAAACTACCTTAAACTAATTTAATATGAATGCATTCTCAAGAATATGAATATATTCTCCACTAACAAAGAGAGGAATTATGCCTCAGTGGTGACACTAATGGTTATAAACAGATCTCATACACACACACACACACACACACACACGATCATTAGTATTTTTTAGAAACCTACTGAAGAGCCCAGTAATTTTCCCTTACTCATTGACCAATGCAGAATGCAGCACAGGGAAAAAGACAAACATCAAAATTTGCTCTTCCCTAGGAAACGTGCTGACCTGTTTAATACCAACAAATAAGATGTGCTCAAGTACACTTTGTGTAATATTGCAAACAAAGGAGCAATTTAATTTCTGAAAAATTAAAGCCAGCAAAAACTAGCAAGCTGGTTTACCAGCCCTATATAGTTCAAGGTATGGCATGCAGTGAAATTGGAAATCTTACTTGCTACTTCTTACTGGTAATTGTTTGGGAATGAAAGGGTAACTGTACAGTAAATGCTGAGAATCTATTTGGGGTACACAGTAACTGATTACATAGAAGATTATCCTTTCTTGGTCTGTGTGCATCAATGCTCTGATGTAAGGCATTATTGCACAATATAATTCTAATTGTACTGCCTTTAATTTTTTTGAACACACAGTGAATCACTATGTTTTTTATGAAAGAACTAATACAGTCTGTAAAGTATGAGGAATACAAGGCTGTCACCAGATATTGATCCATAGCCAGGTTTCTACTGGTGATATTAAATTAAATTTCATCTCTCCTCATTCTAGGTCTGGAAAAGAGAATAATAAATAACACCAACCCCTCTTCTAGGCACAGTGTTAGCTTTACATCAAAATAAATTCAATGATAACTTAAGTAGTTTTTATTCTATACCATGGATGTATTTTATAGAATTTAAAATATAACTCTTAACTATCATACTTCTTCTGTTATCTTGCCGACAACACCCACAAAGCCTTAGGAAGGTAACCATTAGAGCATTTAATATTTTCATATCTTTCCCTTTTTCAATTAGATTTTGTAAATTGTGTTATATCTAAGCCCTGAGAGCAACGCAAAGAGCACTGAATATATTTAACCCTTCCATTTCAGTTAATGCGTGCAAAAGATTAGCAAAAATAATAATATACACTTGTATGGGATTGTATGTGAATGTATTACTAAGATAGAGTAGAGAATTGCAGAAGGGAAATCTAGCATTTTTATCTTCCATTCAGCATCGCTTGTTTCTCTCTTCCCCCACTTTCTTTCAAAACACACATGCCACTGCCTGCCTTTTCTTAAAAGTATCACAAGGTGGAATGTAAAGAGATAGATGAATTCTCAACTTTCCCTAAATAATTGCTCAGATTTCAATTCATGGGTTAACATGAGACTTCTAAAATTTGATGCCTAGGGTGGAGAAATGGGACAGAATTTTCTGTAGGTTCTCGTGCTCCTTCTTTGATTGCCTCTTAATATTCTTTGTTGGCTCTTTCTTATCAAATTGACCTTTCTGTGTTGGATTGCCAAAGGTGTTTGCTTTTGGCACTTCTCCTCCTCTACAATTTTTATCTAAATAAGAATTTCTCTTTATTTATGGTTGAAAATACCATATATGCAAACAACTTTTATATCCACATATCTACCATAGATCTTTCTTGTAAGCTCCCTTTTAGACATATAGACCTGGCTATTTACTTAATACCTTCATTTTGATGTCTCTTGAAAAACTTCACATTAAACAGGTTTGACTCTCAATTCTCAATTAATCCCTATAAACTTTCATCTATTAATACATTCATATTGCCCGTCTAAGAAATATATCATGACCATTTAATTAATAATTCATGATGGAGACTTAGATGAACATTGACATTTCTGTCTCTCATTCCTAATCCATAATCAATAAATTATAATACTCTACTTGCTCTCTAATGAGATTACTTAACTGCTCACTTTTCCTATTTCACTGTTATTTAACATCCTTGTTGGGGCTCAGAAAATCATACCCCAAAGTATGGCATATTGGCATGCAGAACACTTTGAATTAAAAGAAATTGGAAAACCTTACAAGATGCCTCAGAATAAAGATGTTTCTGACCTTTCTTTGGTTCTCCCTTCAGTATAAGGAAGGACTCTCTGAAGTTCCCTTATCTGACTGAGGGAAATTCTTCCAAAAGAAACACAATTGTCTTCACTCCATGGTCTGAAATTGCATGAACCAGGAAAGATTAATCACTGAAAAAAGAGCTAAAGATCATCATCCTGCCTGCCTGAACAGACTTTTTATCTATTCTTCTGAATGCTGTTACCTGAGAATTTGTCTGCATAATGAGACAAACTTTGAAGTGCAATTCCACCCCTCACCTTGTTACCATAACTCCTTACTAGCTCCTCTGGAGCCAAGGGGAGCTTTGTCTCAAGCCATTGTCTGTTCTTCCAGCCTATTCATTTCCTCTAAAAATTATTTACTGTTTTTCAAAAATTGTGTATGTTCTCCACTTTCTTTTGCCTTAGAAAAGGGTTTTAAGCTTCAATAATCTGGCTCTTTGAGTTTCTTACTTTGTGGGATTCCCATGCACTTGCATGTTAATATATTTGTGTGTCTTTTCTCCTTTTAATCTGTAGTTTATTTCAGTAAACTCAATGATGAGACCTTCAGAGGGAAAGTTTACATTTCCCTACATCATCTTTCCAAATTATCTTTATAGTAGGCTCCTAACTGGCCTCCTTGATTCTATTTCTATTCCCTGACAGTCTGTTCATATAAGAAGCCAAAATCATCTCCTAAAATGAAAATTTGATAACATTATATCGCTAAAACAGTACAGGCATACCTCATGTTATTGTGTTTTACTTTATTGTACTTTGCAGATCTGGCATTTTTAACAAATTAAAGGTTGGTGGCAACCTCTCATCAAGCCAGTCAATCAGTGCCATTTTCCCAACAGTACATACTCATTTCATGTCCCTGTGGTATCACATTTTAGCAATGAATTATTTTAAATTAAGGTATGTATATTTGTTAGACATAATGCTATTGCACACTTAATAAACTTTTGTGACTTTTATACATACTGGGAAACCAAAACAATTGTGTGACTTGCTTTATTGCAATATATTTTTTTTTTTGCTGTGATCTGGAACTAAATCCCAAGTATCTCCAAGGCACTCCTGTACCTGTATTTTACACAGGCATACTAAGGCACAGAAGGACTGGCCAAAATTCGCAGTTGATAGGTGGTAGAGTAGGGTTGTGAATCCAAACATTCCAGCTCTGAGTGCCTCCACTGAGCCCCAGTGCCTGTGAACATTGCCGTAGTATCTTGTAATCGTCCTTAGAGCCATTTAGCATCTCACAAGGCAAAGTCACTAAACTGATAGGTACTAGGGAGCAAGAAATACAAATTAGTCTTCCTCACATGCTAAACTCTGAGCACAGTGCTTGGTGGATTCCAGGTAAACTGATGTTTATTATGATTAATTAAAATAAAAGCTAAATTCATTACTTTATCATCCCACTTTGTATTTATGTATCATATATATCCAAAAGAACTCAAGTCTGGCTTAACTAATCATGTAGAAAGAAAGGTGGTATACAACCAACTAATTTAGACTCCAGGCCAATTCCAGTCCCAACATTTATTTGAGTCATGAAATAATTCAACTGGCTGATTCCTTTTGGGAAAATGATGCTGTCAGTGTAGAATCCTAAAGACTCCTTCTACTGCATAAAAGCCTATGAGCCCCAAAGATATTCCTAGTTTTGAGCTGTAGAATCCATTATGCCAATGTATTGCGTACGTATGCGTGCATGCATGCACACACACACACACACACACACACACACACAGTGCAAATACATGTTTGTTGCCATATTTTCTCTTTTGTGGTGGTCTGGAAGGAAACCTGCAATATATCCAAGGTAAGCCAGTACCTGCAAAGCAAAGGGTAGCCTGTTCCATGACTAAAACTCCAGCTTCACTTCATGTTATTCTTTTCCCCTAGTCATGCGTTCCCATTTATTCACTTTGTGAGTATTCCTTCTTAGCACATTTTAGAGTTATACTTCTTTGTTCTCATAAATTAGGTATGGCCACACACCTTTCTTTGTACTATGAAATGAGATCCTTGTCACTTTCAGGCAACATTTTTTAGAAAACCACAAAATATAAAATTTGTCACTTTTATTACTAATGATCTAGAGGATGGAGGACACACCAATATATGTAGAGTGTGAGAAATAAATATCCTTCATTTAAAACCGCAGAGACCCAAGGATTGTTTGCTCTCTCCCTATTCTCTAGCATGGCAGATCTTCCATTAAAATAACTTACCAAACTCCCTCATATATCTGGACAATCACATATAATTTTCCTCTTCCGGAAATGCTGTCTTTATTTTTTTTCCCAACTGTTTAACTTCATCTTGTTGACTCTAATTTTCTTATATCAATTTAATGGGAACTTCGTTAGTATACTGGATTGTATCCTCTCATGATTTCTACATGTTTAAATACTCTTCATAATTGTAAGTATATGGTTGTTTATAAAATAACTTTTAGATTAAGTGTTTATTTTAAAAATATTTAAACTTTGAATTCCATCATAATAGGACCCAAATTTGTCTTATTTACAAGAATGAATAAGTGAATGCAATATTTTTGATATAATCTGCAATAAAAAAATTTCTGGAGTAAGTCAGATTTGGCTTTCATTTGGGCTCAGCCATTCAATAGTATATGAAGTTTGAAAAATTACTACATTTATTTTTTCCTTCAATTTCCTCATCTGTAAGTGAGGTAGTGTTTATCTTTCATGTTGATAAGTCTCAAGTTTGTTGAGATTATCAAAGAAGTTAAAGTACTTAAAATGTCTATCATAAGACTTCACATGAGGTTCATGCACAAGAATGATAGTTTCTTTTATTCCTCCATGTTGAGTAAGTAAAATGCCAATGTCCACGGCATCAGAGATTCAGGCCTTTGTGACTCACATAAAAAGGCAGTGTTGGTTTTCTATACCATATGCTATTTCAGAAATCATATATATTCCCTCATCAGTTTCATTTGTCTTATCTATTATATTTCCATCAAATTATATAGTATTTCAGAACATAGACTATTTGCAGAAAACAATCTCAAAATTCAGTATGTGCCTCCAAATATTATAGAAAAACATTTTCAAATTGGTAAGATATAACTTTATGACACTGCTGTGTGTCTCCTTAGATTGGTGGATTGTCAATCATGCTGTAAGAGGTTTTATTCTAAACAATTTGATAATCATTAAGGAGGTTAGCATAACTCTTGGTCTGATAGTCAAGCTTTGTTGCATTCTGGCTGACTTAGTCTTGATTTGGAAGAATTTAATTTTATGACCATGTTTTTCTCCACCTACCAGGTGTATAGCATTATGCAAGTATAGTTGACTGCTGTTGGTGTTTCAGAAAAGGTGGTGGTTTACAGAATCTCATGACTGAACACATTACTTAAGCAAAAGTCATAATGGTATAGATAGTACTAAAAAGGAAGCTAAGAACTATGTAGTTTCAAAAAAGAAATAGAGAATTCCACTTGTTGAGGAGTTATTAGGAAAGAATAAAACATTCCTTGAAATATGGCTCAAATAATAGTAACATTTAAAAAATTGTGGTCTTTGGAGTCAGAAAAGCATTTATCAGATACAAAGCCTCAGATAATTTTCTTATGCTTTTTGAAACTGTTTTCTCAATTGCAAAATAGAGACCATTATAAATGTTTAACAGATTTATATGAAATCAAGTTACATTATGCCTATTCTGGTACTTACTAATACTAGTATTTATTGGTGCTTTAGAAATGCACTGTTTTTCTTTTCTTTCTCCTTTGAAGTCAAAAGCAACTGAGGGAAATGTAGTGGTTAAGCAGATCTGCATTTTTAATAAAATCTGCATTTTTAGCAGCAAAAGCTTGGTTGAGTGTGGTAGCTTAACTCAATGAGTTTCCTAATAGTGAACCCAAGGATTAGTCAGATTTACAAGACAGTCATTAGACTACAATTGTTTTGGGAGTGAGGGTAGATACTTTATAACTAAGTGTAACTTATCACTCAGCCAAGAACAGACAGAAGCACACAGTTCCTGGAAGCAGTTTTATCCAAAGTGAAAATGAGGAAAGAGATGAATCATGTAAGCTCACAGGATTCAGAGTGTTGCATTACAACACTCTGCAATTAAATAAGTAACTTCCTCTCTAGGGGGTAATGAGAGAGGACTCAATAGAGACATGTATGTGAAAGGAAATGTCAGATACAATGACAAAGCATTTCCTCCCAATAGGTCCCATCTTGTTATATTCTTTATCTATTACGCTTAAAAAATTAGTCTCGCCAACTAGGAGTAAGCTATCCCTCATAGCAGAATACCAGTTTATCAGTGAGGTACTGCTCTTACCTTGACGTTGCTCCTGCACACCAACTAATGCTTGCTTGCTGTTTTGCTGAGCCTCCTGGAGCCACTGTCACGTATTATGTTTTCTAACCCCATTCACCCAGAGAAAGGGAATTACCATAAGTATTACAAGATTTAAAATCTAACCCCAAAAGTAAAAATCTGTGGAACGAAATACCTACAAAAGGATTTGAGTTGTGAGTGTCCCTATGTTACAGCAATTTTCTTAGGGAACGATTGTTTAAGAGTTGGAAAGAATTATACCGAAGAAAATTACTAAAAATAAATACATATTAAGAATAAGAGGCTAATCTCCCTACGAAAGATAAGAGAGTGATTCCTCTCACCTTCTTTTTCTCCATAGCATTTACCTTAGAAAACTTGTAAGACTTTTTCCTCTCTTTAAAATGTATGTATGGATATAAATCCTGTAGAAGACAAGAAGGGCCTTTTGTCAGCTTTGTGACCCAGGAATGTTTTTAACATTTAAATATTGAGGGAGATAGCACCCCCATCTTCCAGTTTCTGTGGAAGGGTAGGAGACTAACTTCTATGAGCAGCTTGCCCCAGATTGTAAAACTATATCCTGTCCCAAAAATTTGAGAAGTTTTGTTTCCCAATAAATTCAATTAGTTAACCCAGATGATTGCCCCAATGTCATCTTGATGACAAATGGTGCCGTCAAGTCATCTTACTTGATGACTCTTTATTGTCTATCTTGAAAACATGTGTAATGGGTTGTTCTACTCGGCTATAGAAAAGAGCGAGATTTCTTTCTGTTCTTGAAATCTCTTAGCAAATTGCTTGTGATAAGGCTCACATTCTGGCTTAATGTTTACTCAATTATGAAACTTTTTCTTCTCTACTTTGTGGAGAGGTTTTCATGACTGGGAGAATATTGTATTTTTCATTATATTTCCCTAATACTATAGCTCCATGCTGCTCTAAACCAAAAGGGGTTATTTCACAGGAAGAAACCTGAAGAGGAGCATAATATAACATGAAACTCTGGACAAGATTGGTTTTGAGCCTAGAAAACTCTGCAATGAGTTATAATGGTATAATGTTATATTTATTATACTATATTCTATAGTGTTTTGTACTATATGTCGAAAGTCACTACCTACTAAAATGCTGGTCTCAAATTATTAGCAGCCTCATCGTTCAACATAGCCAACTAGAGATTTTGAAATAAAGTTAAAAATGATGTAAAGCTACCCTAAAAAAATGTTGCCAATAATTAGATTCCCTATATTTGATGACCTATCTTCTCCCGCTGTAAGCTTCTTATGGAGGGAGTTAGTATCCTACATTTAGATTGCTTTGTAACTCAAAATCTAAAGAAATTAAAGTTTACATTTTAATTCTCCTGCTCTTTTGAGTTAATATTCCAAGAAATTAAAATTGAAAATTTGTCCCATATCATTTTCTCTTTTGCTGAATTCAGCAAGAAAAATCCTAAGATCTATATAAGAGTTGGGGTTCTTTCTGCAGTTGTAGCCTTGGCTGTATCACACTAGAATGGGTGTAGTTTGGACAGAAATTTGTATCAGTCAAAGCCTCTGGGCCGGGCTTGGTGGCTCACGCCTGTAATCCTAGCAATTTGGGAGGCCAAGGCAGGTGGATCACCTGAGGTCAAGAGCATGAGACCAGCCTGACCAACATGGTGAAACCTCATCTCTACTAAAAATACAAAAATTAGCTAGGTGTGGTAGCGGGCACCAGCAATCCCAGTTACTTGGGAGGCTGAGGCTGGAGAATCATTTGAATCCTGGAGGTGGAGGTTGCAGTGAGCCGAGATGGTGCCATTGCACTCCAGCCTGGGCAACGGAGCAAACAAATAAACAAAAAAACACAACTCTGTCTCAAAAACAAAAATAAAAAGAATCAAGCCTCTGATGTTTCCCACTTTAAAGTAAAGGGTTTACACACAAAGACACAAAGATAACATAGCACTGGCCTCACATCCATCAAATTTAGATCAATTTTCCCAGGAATTTTTCCTTTATCAGTAAGTTTTCTTGTCTGGCCAACGGTAGCCCAAAGCACTAATCTCTGCAGACTGGTAGATCTTAAAAGGGAGGAAATGAGGGGAGGGAATGAGAGGGATGAAAGGAAGGGGTTGAGTTACATTTGTTTAGCTCCTCTGAAAATCTTCACTCTGATGAATCAATCATGTCTCTCAGAAGGTGTAAGAGAGGAGAAAGAGAGAGGACAAGTAGGGTGTGCAAAAGGATGTCCAGCTACATAATAAAACAGTAGGGAATAATTACTTTTCCATCACATTGTAAATAATAAAAAATCTTGCAGCAGTGGAAACAAGATGGTTTAAACTATTGAAATATAGAATATAGAAAGGGTGATTTTCATAGGTTTCTATCCCATCTTCTCCTGATTTCATAAGTTATCTTTTCCATATTGCCACATTTATATTTTATGTTGTTTTCTGTCAAAGTACTTGGTTTCATGTTATGTCCTTCTTTTTTTTCATATTTCTCACCATGAAGTAATCCTCTTTGCTTTAAAGCATGAAGCTATTAGCTCAGTAACTTTCTTCTTTATAAATTTTTTTAATGTTGAGTAAGTATTTCCTTGTAAAACTACTATTATGTATGGACAGCCACAATCTCACATCTGTTTATAGCTATTTTGATCCACACATTTTTACTTCTCAGTGTTGATTTTGAATCCCATAAAAACCTGTGGTTTATGCTCTCTTTCTATGTGAGTGGGCTTTTAAAATCTACTACATAGGTCCTGTGTATTTTCTATGTCACAGGATTGCTAGATATGTAATGCTGACATGGGTGAACTATTGATAATCCATTTTAATAATTATGGAATTATAAGCCAATTATTAGTGCCACTGTCATAAGCAACCATGTGTTAGACATATGAGACAAATATTGTCTCCCATATATTACTTCTTTAGTTATATGGATAAAAATTCCAATTAATTAAAAAAATGACACTTATGAACTGAGCTTCTAAGAATAAAACAAGACCTTTCATTAGATGAGAAATTTTAGTACTTAGCTCTGAGTTGAACTATCTGCCCTGGCAAGACAGTGTTCTGGGAATTTTATATCTAACGCATTGAAAAAATAATTTAATATTTTTGAACCTTTCCACAAATCTGAAGGTTATTCCAGCAAATACCACTCTATCAGAGTGAAATACAGAACAGTATGAGGACACTGAATTCAACAACACATGTTGACATTTAAAGAATGCAGCATTTCCATCAATTTAGCATTTCATTTATTCATTTATCATGTAAAGTTGCCTTCAATTCTTTTTGTCAGTTTTAAAAAATTAGCATTTACACCTATGGATAAAAGACACCTCAGAATGCTATATAAGCATTTATGGTTTTTTGAAAATGTTATCTCAGTGGAATTCCCTTTGTTTCATGATGTGTGTTTGTGGCACAAAATTAACTTTACAATAAAAATGCTCAATCTAATGTTTACATTGGAAATAACCTGAAACTAAAAGGTAATGTCTTTTGTTTTAGGGCTTGTGCTTTTTTAAAAAATTCTATTTTTAAGCACCTGTTACAGCAGGTTTGGAATCAATCTTGAGCACTTACTCCAAATTAAATTTAACCATACTAAATTAGCACTATTTCTGCTGGGTTAGTGTTATAAAACTATCAACATAAGCTGCCTTAAACACTACTTTTGTGAAACAGAGCAAATGCTTTTTAAGCTGGCAGAGACTTTTGTATGGGAGAACTAAGTATCCAAATGAGGTAAATAAAGCAACCTACATTAAAAACATCTATATCAGAAAATAATATTTGGAGACAAGAAGGAATTTGAGGCAAAATATTAGTGAAACCTTTGACTGTGTGACAACAAAGTTGTTCAAAAGAAATCATTAAAACCTAATTAATTTGGGAAACAAAAGATGCTGTAATGTCAGCACACCAAGATTCAATATTCTTTCATGTGAGCAAGAGAAAAATGAAGATTCACTTTGCTTTGGGTGTATTCAAACTTGTCTTTTTAAAATGTTTTAATAAAGAAGCTGTATACTCATATAGTCATAGCTTTTTTACAGTTTGGCAGTAAAAAAATTTAAAAAATTCTTAAAATGTTTAAACAAGCTAAAATTTGAGCTCTTATTCAAGAAAACACACTAAATGTTTGATTGTAAAGTTTTCAAATGTCTTTTACAAAAGCAAAGTTAGTCATGTGTTGTCAATTAAGATGAGGCAGAATATAAGAAAATATAAACCAACATATTTTAGCCAATTACCAATAAGATTTTATTGCATAAATAAACAATATTTTTGATGTTTGCGTCATTAAGGTCGATTATTTTTATTTTGTCCCAATAAGTATTTCTTGAGTCCTCCCCATGCAAATTAATTTATAAGGTAGTAAACGGTAAAACATACAGTCTGTCACAAGCTGACACGTTATTGACTGCTGTATCAGTCCTTTCTCATAATGCTATAAAAATTACCTGAGATTGGGTAATTTATAAAGAAAAGAGGCTTAGTTGGCTCATGATTATGCAGGTTGTACAGGAAGCTTGGCCGGGGATAGCCTCAGGAAACTTACAATCATGACAGAGGGCAAAGGGGAAGCCTGAATGTCTCACACAGCTGGAGCAGGAGGAAGAGAGTGAAGGGGGAGGTGCTATACACTTTAAACAACCAGATCTTGTGAGAACTCTATCATGAGACAGTACTAAGGGGATGGTGCTAAGCCATTAGAAACCATCCCTATGATCCAATCACCTCCCACCAGGCCCCACCTCCAACACTTTGCATCACAATTCAACATGAGATTTGGGTAGGGACACAGAGTTAAACCATATCAAATGCATACTCATATAAAATTTTCTTACATTTAATTTTATTTTAGATTTGCTAATGATTTTATAAACATTGTTTCACATTTAAGTATTAAACTACTTATACTTACAAATATAAGGCATGTTCCAGTTTCCAGTCATGACTGGGTAACTTGCCTTACTGCATAGACAACTAGAAAGCAGAAAAAAATATAGGTGTTTACAGATTTTTGACAACTGTTGGGCATAATCTACAATCCCTTAGAAAAGAAACAAATGAGGAGAGCTTTATAACTTATCATACTTCTGCCTAGGGGCATATTCTCATATGCTCCAATGGAAGGAAAAACCAAAGTAGAATGTTGAAGTTTTCATGAGTTAAAAAAGCAAAGATCAGAGTTTAAGAAAGCTAAGATATTAGAATTAACTAGATAGTATAACAGAGAAGAAGGGGGTTACTTAGTGAAAAACAATAAGAAGCTCTTTAAGAAAGGATGCTAAGGATAATGATAGTCCATTTTGCAACCATAAGGTGAAAATCCATAAGGTTGAACAAAGAGCAAACAGATACCAGGGGACCGTAAACTGGATAATTCTTAGAACTCATTCAGTGTGTGGAGCCCTTTGAGTTCAGACAAATGAGAATGCAAGTGGTAGACTGGTTGGTAGGTTTAAGGTATCCTTAGAATAACATCTACTATTGACACATTCTAAATTCTAAAATGGTCCAAATATATCTATAATGACAGAAAGCAGATTAGCATCTGTGCTGGACCTGGAGTTAAGTGAAAAGGGCTGCAGTGACAGCAAGGAAGTATGGGGAAACTCTTGGAGTTATGGGCATGTGCTATATGTTTATTATTAAATGGTTGTGTGCATTCTTGACAACTCATCTCATTATAAAGTTAAAATAGAAACGATTTACTGTTGGGATTATGGGCATGTCCCCCAGGGTACTGGGAAGATTTAAGATACACTACTGAACACAAGACAGTGGAGCACTGCCAGTGCCCTAGAATTGAAACTTCTGATGAGTAAAACCAAAAATCCATTTTTGAGAACGTTAAGAACATGGAAATGGGGCTAGCATCAGGAAGTTTTGTGTACTTCAGTCGACATAAAGTTAAAAAGAAACTGGAAGGCACAGTTCAATGTGAAATTGGACAGAAAATCCATAATTGTAAATGAAGAAAGTAAGTAGAGGAGGAGAGAGGAAAGAGTTCTTGTGAGTAACATCCCTATGAGGCTGGTCTTGAATGGCTGAAAAGAAAAGCCAACAATATCTAATGTGCATGTGTGTGCACACACACACACATGCACACACACACACACAGTGACATGAAAAGAAGTCTAGTTAATCTTGGACTAGGATCCTCATCCTTTTACAGACAGGAACCTCCTGAAGATAGTTGGTCCAGCAAGAATATACATTATTCAATAATAAATAATATTCACATGTTCCCTAAAAAGATAATGACAAATGTATGAAAAATAAATGGCAGTAGAAGAAAACAAATGGCAACAGGAGGAAAACTGGTGGCAAAATTTGCTAGGAAACAGATAGAGTGTGACCAAACATATTTATTTAAATTTTTTTCAAAAAATGTAATACAATTGCCTTTATCAAACAAGAACAAAAGAAGCTCACAGATTATTTATCAGAACATTAGAAAGAAAGAAGTACTAAAATAAAAACATGACAAAAATAAGTGTCAAATGCATAAACTCAGGAAGCTGTAGTGAAAACTGAAATGAGAGCAAAATACAACCCAAAGAAATACAAAGGAAATAAACAAAAGATAAAAAGGAATTTTGAGACTATAATTGACAAAGACAATCAAAATGGAGTTCATAGACTTAATAGCTGGTCTCCCTATTTAAGAAAATTTAAATATTGAATATAATTTTTAAAAATGTTTGAATAATGAAAGAAGACTTATGTCTACAAATTGAATGATTACAAGAAAAACATTGATAAAGTATCATTAACCCTAATATCTGTTCTAGTAAATTTGCTAGACACAAAACTTAAAGAAAAAAATGTATGAAGAAACTAGGTAAAGAAAAATCATCTATCAAGAGGAAATAGATTTTTTACAGCAACATTTAACACTAGAAAGCAATGAGCCTTGCCTATGATATGAATTAAAAAACTGATGCGAGAAGTATATACCTAGCCAGAGTATCATTCAAGTATAAGGCAAGAAAACTAATTAACAAAAAATAGATTCAGGAAAAATAATTTCAATTACATTTCCTTAAAGAAACTATTAGATAATAATATGTTGCCGAATAAGCTATAGCAAATAGTGGAAACTCTACTGCAAAAGGACTAAAAATTAACAGACTTTGGTACGAAAAAAAATGTAGGGGTTATGCTTTGGAAACTGCGTAGTAAGAAATGTAATCTTAACCAAAAAAAGGTCTGGCCTTTACTCTCTGTTTTTGGGAGATAATCTCTAAGCCATTGGAATGTCATGCAGGATAAAAGAGATTTTTCCTTTTTTTAACCTGGGAGCTTTGGGCCACATGGATAGACAGTGTTCAAGATTTAGGGTGGGGGCTGCTTTGAGTCTTGGAGTATCAGTAGACCTCCAGAGGGGCTTGAGACTGAGGTCCAACACACAGTCGGTCAATCAGGTTTATGTGATTGAACCCCAGTGAAGATTCTGGAGAGCAAGGCTTGGCTAAGCTTCCCTGGTTGAAAATACTCCATGTGAATTGTCATACATCAATGACAGAAAAGTAACATTGTTCATGACTCCATGGGGAGACGACAACTGGAAATGTTTGGAAACTTCCTGGACTGTGGCCATTGCCCTCCTTTAGGCTGATTTTAATCTTATCCTTTACCTGTAATAAATTATAATGGTGAGTATAATAGCTTTAAGTCAGTTCTGTAAATCATTCCAAATAGCTTTTGACCCAAGGGTGGTGGTCATGTGGACCTCTGAACTTGCAATTCAAGTCAGAAGTGAGGGCAGTTTTGTGGCCTGCTTCCTCTGACGTCACAGAAACATAATTTAAATACAGTTCTTGATAATAAATAATTTAGTACCTAAGAAAATGTGTGAGGTAAGGACAAAAAAATCAGTGAAAATATAAGCACAACATTTAGTTTTTCATCCTTTTTAGTCAAACATAAAAATATATCATATGAGCTAGATATATAAAATAAACCAATATTCATATACTAAAGAGATAATTAGAAAATACTGAAAATATACAATCTAAAAAAATCAGATATTGGATAGTAATTATGGGAGATGAGAGGAGGTAAATATAGTCTATCATTTTACATAGTAAGAAATCAGAAATGTCTAAATAAATAGTGGAATAATATATAAAGTTATAATTACAAATGTGGTTCCTAAAACAAAAATTAAAAACAACCACTCATTAACATGTATACCCACACAATATTATAGAGAAATGTCTGTAAACATTCTAACAAGCAGAACAAATTAAATCATTAGGAATTTTCATTTTGGGTAATCATTAACTAGGTCATCTGGGATCAATCTACTTATGAAGAATGACATGAAAATAGGAACCAAACAAAAAAAACTTTTGTTTGAAGAACTTGTAGGGTTCCTAAGGAGTGACGATATCTGGGAGCAATATTCAAGAGAAGAAGAAAGCTCAGAAATGTGAATCTGGCTTCTGGGTCTCTTTTTCCCTAAATTCATGTGGCAATGCCACAGAACGTGACTGAGAAGATTGTGAGGATGAGAAGCTGACCAGAGATAACCTGTAAATAGACTCAAGGAGTAAGAAAGATACAAAATGGAAAGGACTTGTGTGTGTGTGTGTGTGTGTGTGTGTGTGTGAGAGAGAGAGAGAGTAGGGGTGAGAAAGGGAGAGAGATTGTATGGGAGTGGGAATGACAAAAGTAGGTTTGGGCTAGATCTCTGAGACAATACCATATTATTAAAGGTATAGCATCAATAGACAAGTTCTTGCAGAGACAGAAGACAAATTTCTAATCACTTTAACCCTTCATTAGATTAAGAAAAATCAGAAATGCTAATGCTCCCACATGCCTGACAGGGCCAAAGAAATCTATTCTAAAGAAAAAAATAAAATTCCTCTTCATATTATTTAAAAATATTTCTATACAATTTCTGGGTTTCAGTAATAAAATAATCAAGGCCACTAGGAGAAAAGAAATCAAAAGTGATCAAAAATCAAGAGAAAAAACATTGTAGAAAGAGATCCATAGAGATACAGATTAATTGTTACATGCATGCTGAAATATAACCATGTCTATATAAGAGATACAGATTATTGTATATGTATATAATAAAGTATAACTATATCAAATATATTTAAATATATTATAAAGAAGACTTTGGATTTTAGTGGAAAATTGGCACTTAGAAAAAAATCAAAGAAAAATTATAAAACGAAAATGCAAAAAAATTAAAATGTAGAATGTAATGGATGTATTTAATAGCTGATTAGACACAGGGAAGAGAGAGTTATAGAACCAGAAGATAGATCCAAAAGATCATTGAGAGAAAGAGAAACATTTTTTTTTAATATATGATGGTCACAGAAGTACACAAATTGGAGAGCATAAACTGCAAGGTTTCTCAAAGTCCTAGATGAAATAAATTCTCCAAAACAACTGAAGTTATGGGGCTGGAGAAATAGACTATACCTCCTAATAGGACAAGTGGAGAAATTATAATCAAAGTGGCATACATATAATGGTAGAAGTAATATATGGTATTTTTTTAAAATAACAAAAACATAAAAAATGAAAGTTGGTAAATCCATACAATTAAATTACATATAGTGCTAAAAATGATGTTGTCTTTCAAGATTGAATAAAATACAATGAATAACTATGTGTTTTATAAGTCATTATTTTAGTAATAAGAAGGATAAATCATATAAGCTTTTTTTATGTAAACTATCTATTGCCACACACACGAGAGAGGAGAAAATGTGATTGCCTTTTTAAAGGATAACAGTTGTGAATATAGGGACTCCTACAACATGCTATGCTATAGAGTTGGAATTAAATTATTTAATATACATCTACATAGTTAAAAAAATTGGTGGAGAATCCTTTGATAGAGAAAAATCTGGTAATCAAAAGCATGCAACAGAATATTGAAGCAATAAGCCAGCTATTTTTGTAGAAAAAACAATTTTGTATAGCAGATTGAACATGTCAAGAGGTAAAATTAGAATAAGGTCTTTTTAAACTAGGCTAAATGGTTTGAATTTATTTTTTTAATTGTATTTATTTTTTATTTTTTGGAGAAGGAGTCTCATTCTGTAGCCCATGCTGGAATGCAGTGGCATTTCTGCTCACTGCAACCTCCACCTCTCAAGTTCAAGTGATTCTCATGCCTCAGCCTCCCGAGTAGCTGAGACTACACATGTGTGCCACTGTGCTCAGCTAATTTTTTGTAGAGACAAGGTTTCATCATGTTGGCTGGCTGATCTCAAACTCCTGAGCTCAGATAATCTGCCCACCTTGGTCTCCCAAAGTGCTGGAATTAGAGGCATGAGCCACTATGCCCGGCCTGAATGTATTTTAAAGTAATAAGTCCTCAAACATTTCTGCACAGAAGAAGTACAATGAAAGCAGAACACTGGGGACATTGTTCTGACTGCTTGCCCAGGATAGAATGGGAAGAAGAGCTTAGATGCAGTTAAAAGTCTATTGCAAGGCTAGAGGGCATTGTAATTCAAGAGACGTAAATGTAGTAAAAGCTAATACAAAGTTGTTTTAATTTAATTTTGGTCTTCTAAGATAAATAAAATACATCAGAGGAGCCAAGGAAAGTTGTGAATAAGATTACTTAATTGCTGTGAGTAATTACTGAGATGCACTGGTAACCTAGTAAAATGCCCAAGAGATGCAGAAAGTGGTAAAAGTACCTCAGTGTTGTTTTTTTTTTTTCATAAAAAATTAAAATTAAAGCCTATAGACAATAAAAGTGAAAAACATGCACACAGAAAAACTTTTTATCAGATGATTATTAGACAGGCTGTTTCTGAGCACCAGGTACCAGCAGACTTTTATTTTTTGGCTTAATGTAACATTAATTTGTATTTTGCAGAATTAAAACTTACAACACAAATAGTAGTTATAAGATCCTATGCTGTTGTGCCTGTAAAATGACTACAAATTTTATAATTGTCTGTTTGTTCTAGTTAGCAGTAAGTAATAGAAGTTCTGCTTCTGGGAAGCTAGAGTATGTGTGCTCTTCTTCATTCTACACACTAAATAGCCCTGGGTATTGTATATAAAACAAATATATGAACACTCTGCAAGGCATAGAGAAGATGACAGTCTGGCTAGGGAACTTGAGATCTAAGAAATGACATGGCAGTGAGTTTTTTGTATTCTCTTTTTGTTGTTGTTTGTTTGTTTTTTGCCTCATATATACCAGACTTGAAGCTAAAGAAGCCAGCAACCCAGAAACATCAATGCATTTAAGAGGCAAATACCATCCCCATCAACAAAGCCTGCTTTCTTTAGCCAATTGTCCTGGAAAGGGGCATAGCAAGGTAGAACTTTTTTAGATAATAGCCACCCTATTCCATCCCAACAGTACAGAAAAACAGTGGGCCAACTTCCATGCATGCAAGAAAAGGCAAAGCAGGGAGCCTAGACTTTCACCTACTCAGGCTATAATAAAGCACTCCAGGCCCTCTGCCAGGATGGTGTCATAGAAGGTAAAGAAGGAAGCCAGGGCTTTAATCTCTCCCAAGTAGTAATGACAACCCTCCTCAACACAAACTACAGCATCAATGAGAACCAAATTGGAGCACAGACTTCTACCCCAACCTGGCAGAGGGCCATTTTCACCCTCCAAACTGATGTGGTGGCTAAACAGGGCTAATGAAGAATCAGGACTTTCACTCTTTCCCAGGGGTAATGAGGACATCCTTTTGAAGTGTCAGTAAAGACCATATGGGGAGCAATAATGAGGCATTGCTGCCTCTTCCAGTCAAGTAAGTATCAATTGAGGCATAGTAAAGAGCCAAAACTCCCACCACTGATGAGCAGTAATGAGGACCCCTCCCTACTACCTAAGGTGCTACAAACATCTGAGTCAGGAATCTGGGCTTACGCACCCAGTTGGCAAAAACAAAGTGGCAACCGCCCCCCCGACCCCAACCTTCCCTTGCTGAAGCATTGTTAGAGGAAACCAGCTAAAATACATTTAAATATGATCTGGAGTATCATAACATAAACCCGGCATGTCCAGATTGCAGTAGAAAATCTCTTGCCACATCAAAAAAGACCTTAAACTCAGTGAAAAGATGCAATCAATAATGGCCAAAACTCGTATGCAAGAGATGTTAAAATTATCTGACAAATATTTGAAAGCAGCCATCATAAAAACGCTCCACCTTGTAATTGCAAATACACTAGAAACAAATGAAAAAACAGATTCTTAGCAAATAAATGGAGTCTGAGCAAAGAAATAAAAATTAAAAAGAACAAGATGAAAATTTTAGATCTGGAATAAACCAACCTAAATTAAAAACTCAATGGATGAGTTTGATGGCAGAATAGAAGAGACAGAAGATAATATTAGTAAACTGAAAGACAACAATAGAAATTACCTAATCCGAATAACAGAGAGAAAATAGACTTAAAAAAAAAAAAAAAAGCCGAGTCTTAGGGACCTGCTTTACTGTAACAAAAAGTATAACATTGGTATCATCAGAGTTTCCAAATAAGAGGAGAAAGAGGTCAGGAATAAAACATCCTTGAAGAAAAAGTGGCTGAAAATGTCCCCAAACTGGCAAAAGATATAAACCTGCAGGCTTAAAAAACTACTGAATTCCATAAAGAGTTAACCCAAAGTAAATCTAAACTGAGATGCATCATAGTCAAACTTGTGAAAACTAAAAACAAAATCTGGAAAACAGGGAGAGAGAAGCCACTTTACCTCTAAAGAAAAACAATTATGACATTTGATTCCTCATCAGAAATGATGGAGGCCAGAAGAAAATCATGCAGTAATTTTCAATTTTTCTCAAGCAAGAATTCTATATTCAGTCAAAATGTTTTTTTAATAATAAAGGGGGAAATCAAGACATTCATATATAAAAGAAATGAAGAGTATTTGTCACCAACAAAGTAACCCTAAAAGCATGGCTTAAGGAAGTTCTCTAAACAAAAAGGAAACAATTTTTTTTTTTTTTGACGGAGTCTTGCTCTGTTGCCCAGGCTGGAGTGCAGTGGCACAATCTCGGCTCGCTGCAAGCTCCGCCTCCTGGGTTCATGCCATTCTCCTGCCTCAGCCTCCAGAGTAGCTGGGACTACAGGTGCCTGCCACCATGCCCGGCTAATTTTTTGTATTTTTAGTAGAGACAGGGTTTCACTGTGTTAGCCAGGATGGTCTCGATCTCCTGACCTCGTGATCTGCCCGCCTTGGCCTCCCAAAGTGCTGGGATTACAGGTGTGAGCCACCGTGCCTGGCCAAAGAGGAAATAATTTTTAAGAAAGAAGATGAGGAAGGAAAAAGAACATGATCTCTATACAGCTTTCTGTGATCATCACCAACACCGTGGGATAGTAGTCGCTGTTCCTGATCTGAAGATTTAGGCATATCACTGAGTTCATACACAATGAGGGCTATTCAAAGAGCAGGTAATTTTACCTCAGTATTTTCTTTTCATAAAATTATAAGAGAAATTAGTGTACATGTAAATTAAATTTCTTGATAAGGTTTACATTTTCATAACATTTCAGAAAAGATTTCAATCAAATCCCAAAAAAAAACAGCAACATAAAAAGACTAGTTACAATTTGACAGAATTCTGGTCTATGGTAATGCCAGAAGATTGGTTAATGCAGTAAGTTATTAATGGAAGTAAATAAACAGAAAGAAACTATACTGTGTTAAAAATTCAAAAGTAAATGTAGAAGTAATGTTTGACTACAGTTGAAACAAACATCTGAGGCAAAATATAGAAACAAATCATACCTGATTAAAAAAATTCTGTATAAATTTAGTAAGAACCCCAAATGTCATTTCATACAGTACAAGCTAATGAAGAAATGCTGACCTCAAAGGCAAAGAGTCTGTGCATGCACTTAAGCTATATAATAGAAACATATGCAACAAGAGAAGCAGAACTAAAGTTTAAGTGACATTTCAGCAGGGGAGGGAGTTTCTAGTGAGAGTAGTTTCCGTGAGTAACGTGGATTTATAGTCAGCTCTTAAGAATGGGAAGGATTGATGAACAGATTTCTATGCCAAGGCATTTCTGGAAATGGAGGCTATCTGAATAAATTTAAAATTGTCAGGATATATAATCACATAGAAGGACCCCAGTGATGATCTAATTCTTTCATATTACAGAAGAGAACTGGCCAATTATATGTATTACAAATATATGTATTTGTAAACCTTAATTTTTCAATCTGTCAGTTTAAGTGCAAATAATTTTATATAATCACAAAATCCAAACATGGCTTAAAATTCGGACTCATCTTTACTGAAATCTACTTTGATAAGATTCTAGTACAATGTTCAGCACATAATTGGACCTTATTAAAATATCTTAAATACATGAAATGACAATTAAATCATTAGGAAAATATGAAGTAACTGATTTGAAAATGAAAGCTAGAGAATAATTCAAAATGCAATTATAGAAGCTTTAGGAATTTGTTTTATGGGTCTGCTGATTGTAAAAGCGCTCTGTGTAATAAACCAAACCCATTCAATATCCAAATACTATAGTTGCCTAGTGTTTAATAGCTTAAATGCACAGACATTCCAGATCTATATTTATCACAAGCAAAATTGAATCTGACTTTGATGAATCAGAAAACAGAAACCTTTACTTATCAAAGTTAAGTTGACAGAAATATAATGTGACCTTGGTTGGGAGAGTCAGACTTTCTTGGACAGCAATTTTCAGAACTTTAAAACAACAGAGTTTTTGTTTTATTCTATGAAGGTTTTATTGTCCTTGTTGCTATTGTTTTGTTTTCATTCTTTGTTTCTTAAAAGAATAGTTACCATGCTCCTTAATGCCAGTAATTCAGAATATCTTTCATATTCTATATGTTATGAACAATCTTTCTCATGGAAAAGGGCTCCATGAAAGAAATCACGATTTCCTTAAATAATTTTTGTGCCTTTTATTTCTGCCTGTATAATATTGAGTTTTCTTTTTTTTTCTTCTTATCTTAGCAGACATTTGTTCTGGTTAACTGATTACTCTTGAATTTGAAGACAAAAGCCAAAAAAAGAATAAAAGCCTCTGCCTTTAATCAGACTCTGTCATCAGTTCCCATACCCTTTAGAAAAGACAGTACTGTTTAATCATTTCAGTATCACATAATTAAAATTATTTATTTATCTTAAATATATCCTACAAATTGCAACTGATTTTATTGTTTATCTTTTCTGAGCTTTTCCCAACCTAATTATATGATTTTCTAAATACTTCTTTATACTGGATTGATTTTTCTTACACTGCTTAATTTACAGTTACTTTCTATGTTCTATATAATTTAGGTTT
This sequence comes from Pan troglodytes, assembly GCF_028858775.2. Classification (NCBI taxonomy): domain Eukaryota; kingdom Metazoa; phylum Chordata; class Mammalia; order Primates; family Hominidae; genus Pan; species Pan troglodytes. The sequence continues at coordinate 169,468,798 of NC_072401.2, read as the reverse complement.
ATGTGTACTTGACACTTACACGGTTTAGATGAGTGACCTTTCAATAATTCTAAAGAGATAACTGCTATTTTTGTTTACATTTATTTATCTTTTAGAAGCTTTATTTCATTTTTAAAACACTATTTGCAATTTTAGAAGTTTATTTTCCTGAAATTCATTCTATTTACATGGTTAAAAACTTTACCTGCATGTTGTAAGCCGATTCTCAGTTGATTTGTTTCACTTGGCAAAATGAAGGGAGACTATGGAGTGACATTATTATTATCCTAAATCTAGATTCATGAATAACAACATGCAGGAAGAAGTCTCCACTTGCCCTCTGCCCACCTTGACAGCATCGAACATAGCTCTCAGCTGTGGGGTACAGGTCAGACTGTGCTCATATTAGAAGAGAGAGGAGGCTTTAATTCTTTACTCCATTAGCCAGGATTTCTGAAATTATTCTGTTATGTATAGGACAGATATGAGTACCTATTGTTAATTGAGAAGTTTTTTGGAGAAAAAGTGAGTGAATTAGTATATTGAACAGGTATTTACTGAGCTTACAGCATGGGCCAAACACTGTGCAAGGCATTAGGGCAATACTACTGATTAACAATGCAACTTGTCCCTAATTTATGGAGTTTTCATTAATGTAAGGGGAAACACACTAATAAAACAATTACATTGTTGAATGTTTACTTACTAACTAGGCCAACCGAAGCACTTTATAGAAAATGAATACAATGGTGTGTGAGAATACACCAAGGAAACTGGCCCTGAGTTGAGCTCGGGGTGGTTCGCTCTGTGGGCGTGAGGCTCAGATGGTAACCAAGACAGTGAAGGCTAAACCAGGTGAAGGGAATGGAGAGGGGAGTGGCATTCCAGGCAGTGGGAACAGCCTCATAAAAGGGCTCTGAAAAGAGGGGAAGAACTGGAAAAGGGTCTGTCTGACTGTGGTGCAATGAGAAAGGGGAAGAGAAATTTTCTCCTCGCGACTTGTAAGTCACGTTGAGGATTTGGGTCTTTACCTTAAGAGCAATGTTACACCATTCACTGATGTTAAACTTGGCAAGAATTAAACTAATCAAATCTCAGTTTTGAAATGATCACTCTGGCTACAATTGGAAGAACAGATTGGAAAGGGGCCAGACAAGATGTAGGGAAAGTAATTAATTGGTTGTTGTTAAGAAATGACAGTAACTTGGACTAAGGTAAAGCTAGTAAAACAATGAAGGAAAGAGAGATGCAGGAGATAAGAGGTAAAATAGAAACAGGATTTGGTGATACATTTTATACGGTGGAAACACTAAAGGAGGATGATGAGGCCTGCATTTACTGAGAGAGCAAGTCTGGGAAAGGAACTTGTTCAAGTTTAAGTGCATTTGAGATACAACTGCATTTATAAAATAAGCTCCCTGCCCTGACAACTCTGGAGCTGGTGGGTGGAAGGTCTGGAGAATCATTGACAGGTGGGCAATGATTTATTTAGAGCTATATTCTAATAAGGGAAAAGGACCAAAGATAGAACCTTAAAGTCAAAGGCGTAGGAAAATCATCAAGAGGAAGTTTTTGATTCTCATGTACAAAATCCAATTAAGCCAATCATCAGACCGAAATCTATAATTCACCTTTGTTCAGGAAGAGGAGAGAGCCCAGCTGAAGAAACATAACAGATTTAGATATTTAAATTATCTCTAAATCATCTTGGGAATAAGATATGACATGTAGACATCTCCTAAAAAGTTATGTAAAAGGAATATTTCATCTGATTCTTGACTATAAGAAAATTTCCCATATTTATTATCATAGAAAAGTTTTTAAAAGCAATGTTGTTGTTGCTTTTTTCTTTAAGACTGATTCAAATCCTAACTCTAAACATGGTTAAAGAGAAAGAGAGAAACATAAACATGATTTCAGGGAGAAAAACTTAAGTATTGACATTTCTAAACAGTCACAAGAAAATAAAAGTTTCAAAAATAATGGTATTAAAGAAGATGCTCCCCTCTAGCTCCATAAAGAAAGACACAGTTTACCAAGGTTTCTCACAACCCAGGTTTCTCAGCCTTGGGAAGCACAGAGATTCTGTGCAGTCAGCCTCATCTGTTTCACTCTGACTCAGTCTACTTAAACATGACTTTTTTGTTTAGCCTTCATAGTCTTCCAAGAGTAGCTAATGACTTTCTCAATGTGTTTTTCTAGGACACTGTATTTCCTTGAAAGTCTACATCTCAATTCATAATCATGTATTTGTATGATTGTTTAATATTTGTCTCTGGTACTAGAATGGATGTTTTAAGAAAGACAAGATTATCTCAGTCTAGAACATAGATACATATTAAACCCTCAAAGCTTTTTTGAATGAATAAGAGGGTGTAATGTTAGATATATTCCCCTGATCAGTGAATTGTTGGAATTTTTCTTGTTGGTTAGTGTTATTTTAAAAGTCTTACCACAGTCATCTTGATGCTGTCAGGACCTACATAATAGATAGCTTGGATCAAAAGTTAAGGCTTAGTGCCTGAAGTCAAAGTATCTAGGTATTCTATGAAATTAATTTAAAGGGTTTCCTCAGACATCCGTTGGCTGGAGTCACCCTTGATATAAATGTACAATTTAAAGACAGTCCTCCCTAGGTATAGATACGGGATTTGTTTCAGGACCCAAATTCATGCATACTCAAGTCCCTTTGTAGATCCTGAGGAACCCACAGCTATGAAAAGTTGAAAAGTTGGCCCTCTACATACCTGGGTTTCACATCTGCTAATAATGTTTTTTCTATTTGTATTTGGTTGAAAAGAAAGTCACTTGTAAGTAGACCCTCACAGTTGAAACCTGTAAGGGTCAACTGTAATCAGGATAGCAGCCTCTTCCCTGAAGAAGATCTATTCACAGGGAACTACTTCAATAAAAAGCAAGTTCAAAATATTTCCCAGGAAGAAAATTTGGACCTGATAAAAAGCTTAGAGAAATAATTGACTGAAGCTATAGATTTCTGATCCAACACAATGAAAGACTGGCCCATTAAGTTGGTTTAGTCATACTAAAGACAGCAGTTAGCAATTATCTAACTTCTATTATTAAACAAAAAGAAAAGGTTTTTGAGAGGGGTTATGATGGTGATAGTTCAATGGATCCACTAAAACAAGCTTAGTTCATCTTTAAATTCTGATAAAAAATGGCAATATTAACATTGGTATTTGCTATTTCTGAAAATAAGTGAACAAAAATTTGGCTAATTGTTTTGCTTCCTAAATTCATTATCAGTACAACAAAGTGTTAAAGAGTGAAGGAGAACAGTTATTTTCCTTTATTTCATTGTCAAATAATCCAAATACACTTCAATCATGAGTAAAACACGTTAAAGAAGGTTTTCAAAAACAGAGCTTGATTTTCTAGTTTCTCTGTCACCCTAGGACTCTAGAGGACAGTTAACATCCCCACCTCATTCTGATCTCTATATTTATGTTAGGGTAATATAAGCTTTGTTTTGACTCTTTTTTTTTTTTTTTTAAAGCAATTGTGTTCTAGCACTGCTTCTCTTCAGCTGAAATCTGGAGGGCTTTTTTACTTGAATCAGTACCTTAGTGTGTGTTTTTCTGGAAGCAGGGCCAGGCAGAAAGACTTGAGTGTGGGTAGTTTATTTCGTATGTGATCCAGGGAGCAGGATGACAGGGCAGAAAAAGATAGGAAAGGAGGAAAAGCTTTTATAAGTGCACAATTAGATTTACTGCTCTAGATAGTGGGGCCTCCATGCATCAGAACCTCTGAAAATGAACTCCCCTCACTTTCTGATAGGTTTGAATGGGGGCTGACCCCACTAGCACACAAAAAGTCTGAACTCACAAGCAACTTTGCATTGCAGCTGCAGCTCATGTCAGAGGTAAGCAGAAGGAGGGTGACACAAGGCAGCAAAGCTGTCTGCTAAAGCAACTCCTTATTTGCTTTTCTCTTTTCTTGTGATTACCTTTTCTTTAATCCGTATGGAGGGTCTTCAGATTCATTTTTGTTAAATTTTATATTATTTTATTCTCCTATCATTCCAGGCTATTAAAATCTGTAAAAATATCTTTACTCAGCAATTGTGACATTTGCAGATGTAACATACATATTTTTTCTGTCTTCTTATATTTCCTTAACAATGTTTCATTATTCATTATTTTACCTGAATTTCTGGAATTTTTCTTTTCAGTCTGAGTCTCTTACATGTCACCAGTCTTTGAGAGACAATAATCCAATAGAAACACAGTGTAAATTAGTATTGTAAAAACTCGATCTGCAATGGTAGATAAACACAAGATTCTAATATGAGAGTATATTTTTAAACATCAAAGTTTTAAAAATTACAATACTTTATAATGGCTTTGGAAATAAATAGCACACTTGATTCTACTTCTCCCTAAACTCTGGGCAGTCTACACCTATGCAAGGTGAATCTCTGGTCTTTGTTGTGGTTTTCAGTACTAAAACACTGGAGGTGACACAAAGACAGGAAAGACAGTAAAATGTTAACATGCTTTTCTATTCTATTTTTGTTTGTTTGTATTGCAGTGAAACACTTTGTCAGTGCTGTATTATGGTACAGAACTTTATGACCTCGATTAATAATTTCTGTAACTTGTAATCAGGTCTAAAGAGTTTCTTGGTAAATAACCATACAAGACACTCACTTTGGTAGATGCTGTTAATTACTAAGTACTCAGGTTGTTCAATCCTTTACTTTCATATCTAGAAACAGAAAGATTAGAAATCAGACTGTTTTTACGGGTGTGGCTTTTTTATCCACGGAGGATTGATGAGGGGCTTGTCAATTTCACAACAGGGACTTCGAAATTTGCATTCTCTCTTGTACTCTACCACACAGTAATGATTCAGAATTCAGTACTGAAATTTCAAAAGAAAAAAAGGATGTAGACTATATGTATTTGTGTGTGTGTATACACCTAAAAGACATATAATATGTGAGACTTATTTGAATCCTTATTCAACAATGTTTTAAAAAAGCAGGATGTGTTAATACTTACTAGATATTTGATATTAAAGGATTATTTTTAAAGATTTTTAAAGTTATAATAATGATCTTGTGGTTATGTTAACATAAATCCTTATATTTTAGAGATGCTTGTTAAGTATTCTTGGATATAATTATGCCTGTGATTTGTTTCAAAATAACCAATAGAAACCTGTATATTGACTATCTCCCCCCAAAATAATGTACACTCAGTTAGGGATGGGATTTTTAATCTATTCCGCTCACTGTGGGATCCTTAGTGCCTTCAGGGAATTGAATTAATAGTTGCTAATAAAATAAATGCTAAATGATAAATGAGTCAAGTTGTCACTAACACCAAGTTAGTCTGCGTATTTACTTTTTGCTGTGTCTTATTATTTTGTTGATCTTTCATCTGAAGTCACACAATATTGCCAAAAATATTTCTTTCACTATTTTTTGCTGTTTTCCTTATAGCTATATAGGATATCAATTTATATAGCATGTCAATATTTTATATGTAAAAATTGGATTTTTTTTCCTCTGGCTATATTACTTAAAATTTGGACATTTGTTATTTTTTTGACTTCACCAGGAGAAATATGTGAGTTCCTTCTGCAATTTATCATCACCAGGCTAGACTTTATTACTAGAAATATGTAATATTACTCTAATAAATTATTTAAAAATTTTTAAAAAGTTCCCTAGTAAGTCACTCACTTATATTTTTAAGATTTTTTTCTTGTTCTTATACTAGATGTTATCATATATAAATGTGAAAGTAAGATAAATTCTTCTCCTAAAAAAAAGCATAGGGAAAGCTATTCTCAATAATGTGCTCTTTTGGGTAAGACATTGCACAAATTAAGTTTTGGGCACTGCAACATTAAGAGGCAGTGAAAGATAATCTTGGAATGTAATAAATAAAGCCTTAATGTATTTTAGAAAATAAAACCATTATGCAAGGTAGCCCAAGCTATAAACTGACTTTCTCAATTGCCTTGATCATATATATCTTACTATCTTTTGTCTCCACAAATTTGCAAGCAAATGTTACATATTGGATGTGGCCTGATAGTGAGATTTGGATTCTAGAAGCTATTAATAAGTAGCTATGTTGGAGTTTCATTCGACCTGGCACTTACTGGAGAATAAGATGCATTTTGAGTGTCCTTATGGAGCCTGTATCCCCATCATTTTGCACGTATACAAACAGTAGTTGCAGCCAGGAAGAGTAATGATTGTCACTTTTCTTTTTAAGCAGAAGATGACCTGCAAAGTCATCTTTCTTTCTTTCCCCTTCCCTCCCTCCTCCCTCCCTCCCTCCCTCTCTCTCTGTTCTTCCTTTCTTTCTTTCTTTCTTTTTCTTTCTTTCTTTTTTCTTTCTTTCTTTTCCTTCCTTCCCTTTCTTTCTTTCTTTCTTTCTTTCTTTCTTTCTTTCTTTCTTTCTTTCTTTCTTTCTTCCTTTCTTCTCTCTCTCTCTCTTCTTTCTTTCAAGATAATGGTCTCACCATATTGCCCAGGGTGGTCTTGACCTCCTGCGCTCAAGTGATCCACCTGCCTTGGCCTCCCAACGTACTAGTATTGCAGGGAGAGCCACAACACCTGGCCTATTCTGTTTAGAAAACAAAAAGTATCTGGAGTAAAGTTGTCTTCTGTCTCTCCACACAAACTAAAACACATATTATCTTCTAAACACATGATATCATCAAATTTAATTTATCTATAATGTTAGATTCAAGTAACACCATTTATAATTAAGAGAAATCACCCAAAATGACTAAAATTAGGGATGCCTATGTTAAATATATCTGTAATCTTAGAAATAATTGATTGTATTCTTGTTGAGATACTAAAATAAATTTACAAACCAATGAAAAACTTCCAAAACTAGTCAATATCCAATATCAATGTAAACTGCATTCCACCAGGCACAATTTTTATTTCTATGGACGGAAATTATTTGTGTTACTATCAGTTTTCAACGAGTTAACTTTTATCTCTGCTTGCAAAATAGCCTAGTCAAATATGAATAAAAAGCAGGAATAAACTATAGGATTAACTAGCCAGAGCACTCACATAATTGTATTAGCTCACAATGTTTCCTTACCTCCTTTACCTGGTTAACTCTGTGGGTACATTGTATTGGAAAGAAAAAGACATAAGAGGGACAGTGTAGTTCTTACTTGACTGATATGTTTTAAGTATGTGACATGTTTTCTAATCAGACAGATATTTGAGCACTCTATTGAGATCTGAATTCTCTAGATCCTCCCCAGTTGCTGAGACATGTCAGAGCAATTTATTTAATGGGGTAATGTATTATTCTCTGACTCTTAACTTTGTCTTTTCTCTGCCTCTAGACATTAGGAGATAACCCCAGCTTTCCTTTTTTGAGATTCGTTTACCCTCATTTTTCTTGAACAGATCCTGAGGCGACTCTGGGCATGTCTTTTTCCTATGGCCCACATCTGGTTAGTGGTAAACACAACTGCATCTCTTGCTTTACAGACTTTGGGACTGCAGCTCTCCTGATGAAACCACTTTAATTTCATCCCTTGTATAAGCCCTTGAATAAGCAGCTTGCAATCTAATTTCTTATCCTTTATATTACTCAGATGGGATTCAGGCATATATGTGTTTGTACTGTAGGAGTCACATGCCAATGTTATCTAATACTCTTATTTAAATCCCACTTCCTAGATTAGATGTTGTATATGTGTGCATGCACACAGGTGGGTTGAAGGGCAAGGAGTGAGACACACGGAACACTAATGATTCTCACCAAAATATATATATATATTTGTTTTTTTCCATCATTACTCTCTGCTTCCTATGCCTTCATGATCTTCTTTATTAGCCAGATTTGGGTATCAGGGGTTGTAAAACTGGTCTTCTGCTCTCTGCTTTGAAAGTCTTGAATAGTGGTGTAGATACATATTCTGTAGTTTTCAAGTTATTTGAAAACTGAGACCGAAAGAGTTCTACTTTCACATCTTAGATATGGGAAAAATTCATTTTAACCCTCATCTTTATGTTTTCATTATGTGCCCTATGTCAAATAAAAGCAAATCTGGACTTAGGCACAGAGACACTTTTTCAAAAGGATTATTGCAATAAAGGAGGGAACTATTGCTGTAGGCGATGGGAACAATGGCAGTGGAGAGACTCCTCTGACCATAAGATCTATAAACTTTACAAGGGTCAAGTAGAAAGAAATGTTCTTTTATAGGCAGGAGTAAATAAGGAAAAGAAACTGGGTATGGGTGAGTGGGTTGAGAGGGCAAAGTGATTTGACATTTGAGCAGGAAATATTCTCTGAAGGGAGGGGAGGGTCTCTTAAGGGAGGGTTATTCCACACTCCATGCTAAGGCTGGCTTTGGCAGAGAGGGAGTCAAAGTTCAGGGCTGCGGGGGAGGAAAAAAGCTTAATTAAAATTTGGTCAAGTTAAGGCAGCAGGTATTTTGTCCAGATTAGTCAGTCTGTACAAACAGTCAGCTAATCTTTCATGAGACAAAGAAGGGAAATTTGGAGAGTCTGTATCTGACCTTGACACGGGTTTAAAAGAGGGCTCCATGAATTTTATCGAAGTTATATGGGGAAGGGTGGTTCTTTTTTCTTTGCAATAAAGCTGTTTGGGGAGCACAAAATGATGGGGTTATTTCTTAATCATCATTATTTTCCACAAGCACAGGGCTGAGGGAAAGGTTAATATTATCACTTTACATAATTTGTATAATCTGACTAGCATATCTATGAACAAAGTGTTCTTAGAGCAGCTTTTCCAATTTTATCCACCAAGAAAGAAACATGACATTTTATTAATTTTTGACAGTAACGAAAAAAAAAAGAATCCAGTTTGAAGTTTTGCAAGGGACACTGGAAGCAAAATTGTTTTTGGCAGCTCTTTTGGCAGCTCTATTTCTGAGGAGGCACAAAGCTTTAGGCCCTTGAAATGGAGCCATGCAGATGGAACCTTTACCACATCTTTGCTGAGAGTCCCCATGTGAACAATTACAGGCAATTCTAAGCCTGTGAAGAGTATATTCACTTTAAAGAAAACTTAGAATGTTCCCATGGAAGAGGGAGCAAAGTCTATCCTATTAGTGTGAGCACTGGACTGGAAGATAAAACTCTAGCGTTCTATTTACAGCTTTAATGGAGATTTGCTATTGTCCCTTGGGGTATCCCTTGCCTCAGTCTCCATGTTTCTTTTTTTCTTTTTTCTTTCTTTTTTTTTTTTTTTTGAGATGTAGTCTCACTTTGTTGCCAGGCTGGAGTGCAGTGGCCCGATCTTGGCTCACTGCAACCTCTGACTCCCTCGTTCAAGTGATACTCCTGCCTCGGCCTCCCAAGTAGCTGGTGTTACATGCACGTGCCACCATGCCCAGCTAATTTTTGTATTTTTAGTAGAGACAGGGTTTCACTATGTTGGCCAGGATGGTCTCGATCTTCTGACCTCGTGATCTGCCCACCTAGGCCTCCCAAAGTGCTGGGATTACAGGCATGAGCCACGGTGCATGGCCCAGTCTCAATGTTTCTACAAGTTATTTATAAAAGCATGTCACAAGCTCCCTAAATGGAGTCAGTAGACACAGCAATAACCAATGCTGAACATTGCATGTATATATACAAAGATAAACACCAATCTATGGAAGAATTATAAAAAGGCTACATATGTGTTTATTAAAATCTGTATGATTTATGAAAATGAAATGAATCTTTCAACTGAATACCTATTATTCACCAGGCTTTGTTCTAGGCACTTTACATATTACCATATTCCTTCATTTAAAACTTGCAACAATTCTTTGGGGTTGATGCCATTATTACCACAGTTTTACATATGAGGCAATTAAAGAAAGAAGAAGGTAGGTAATTGGCCCAAGTTCACATGCTGGAGAAATGAAGTTTTGTGTCTAAGCGTCTCCAAATCATTAATTTACTGTTGATGGGTAATAAAAATAAAGGACCTAATGCAATTAGAGTTTCAATCAACTTGTCTCAATAATTGGTCCATTTGGTAAGAAATCTTTGGTACGTAAAGATTTTTAATTCTGTAAATCTCTGGAATAAAAGACAAAAAAAGATATGGAGTTCAGTCTTAGATTTGATGGAGAGAGCCTGCATGTTGAGCATATATAATTAAGTGTGATCTCTCTTTAGAAAATTTGCCCCCCAAAATCTGAATGGCTTCACATCTTTCTAATTGATATTTCTAGTAATTAATGTTATGGTGAGTAATATTATTTTATAAGCTGCTGTATGGAGGGTTAATGAGGATAAATTTAGTCTATAATTCTGTCTGAGGATAATTCTAGAGTAAATGGGAACATTATGTGTTAATAGATTCATTTATCACAGCACTCCAAAGCCTGACAGATTGTACAATACCCCATTCTGCCTATTCGTCATGTTTCCAGATGCACAGACAGAACCTGTGGCACTCGTGAGTTTATGAAATCATATTGAGGAGTTTATCAATTGAGTATTGTCTTTTCTGGTAATTTCTACATGACAGGTACATAATTATGGCAATTATCTCTTTTAGAAAATAAAACAATCGACTTCCTTTCACTGGAGAGATCAAACAAAATTTGAAAGCTCGAATCTGTCCAGATAATCACCTGTTTCCTATTTTTCAAATATAAGCTAAAATGAATCAAAGCCCGAGAACTAGAAAACGTGTCCCTGGAATTTATATTACCATTTTAGTTTACATAGCAGATCATTCTTGAGTTCTTTGAGCTATTTTCTGTTTTAGAAATAAAACTTTCTAAAAATTATAGTCACATTTACCTCACAGCAGGCAGCAGCCCTTGAATTCAATGAGAATTAAGTATCCCAGAGCAAAATTTGGCCCTAAAAGTGATCTAAGGGTGTGTAAAAAAATAAAAATGAATTTCCTATGCTAGGCCATATGCTCTACTTTGCAGCATTTGTTTTCTGGTAGCATAGAGGCACCATGGTTTCCTAGAAAGTTTAGAACTTCCTAGTCTTTCAGAGAGAGAAAGATGTATGAAGCTGTCCTTCAGGGATTAACTCTTAATACATCTGATTTTTATGAATCTCTTCTCTGGCAATAATATACTTTTATTTAAAAGAAACTTCATTCATCACGATGGTCAGTAGGGCGGATAGCTTCAGAAAGTAGAGTTTTCATTAAGTTCCCTGACAAACAGAAAGAAAATCATCAACTGTATAGTTAAACCTTCATTGTTTGATTGGGGGGAATGGGGGCAATTAGAATGAATGAATGTAAAACATTTGTTCATAATGTAATACCAGCTGCCAGGAAAATATTTACTCATGCAGCTGAAGTTCTGCTAGAATCATTTTAGAGATTAGCTGATATACTGAGTTTTAGTGAACTATTCTAAAGAGCTAAAAAAACAAAAAATGGAGTTTTTGATAAAGTAACACATTTTACATTTACTGTCAGACAGTGCTGAAGTTCATTTACATCACGTGCAGTCACCCAAATGTCAAGAAATACTTTGTGGTTTTCTTTGAAAGCTAATATAAAAATATAAACTATTATTAATATGGATATTAACATTTTTATAGCTCTCCTGTTCTTCACTTGGTAATCAAGATATACAGAAAATCCTCGATAGTATAGTGGAGTGAAAAATCAAAATAAAGATACACCAGACAGGGTCCAAGCTAGGATTAATTTAATTAGTTTATTAGAAAATTGTCCTCTGGATCACCAGTTCTAAATAAGTACATGGAACACTCCAATTTGCTAACTGTTCTCAAATATCTTCAACATTTCCAAGCCACCCTTCCCATTACTTCTATTTATCTTTTTCAGTTAAATTTCTACTCTTGTTGCAAAGTACGGATCAAAAATTTATCTGCAATGCCTTCCATACTTTCCCCATTTACTTATATTCTGGGTCCCCAAAGCATTGTAGCTCTTTTATTTTTCTGACCACATACTGTTTTATGTTTTGTTTGCTTTTGTGCCAAAAAAGTTTGAACATGATTTTATGGAGCACTCAATGTAGTTTTCCTATAATAATAGAAGCAAGGTTTAAATTAGGCAGAAGCCATCTGCCAATATTGCCGCATTTCCTTAGTAGTCTCTTTTGCTTTAAACTAAAAAAAAAAAAATCTAGAAACTCATTATTATTTTTGACACATATGAATTCATTACATAGACACTATCATTCTGGTGGAGGTGGGGTTGCCCTAGTTCTCCTCGTTAAGGCTTAGGTTGCTAATGTCCTCTCACTGTTGCTAGTCTCTGGAGCCTCTCAACACCATTATCAATGCCCTCTGTATATAGTGTCCTCATTAAATCTCTTGAATATTCTTTTCGGATTCTGTCTTTTGCACCAGTCTTTTCTGTGCATTTATTCCTAGTATAAGAAGGCCTAGTCTAGAGGTTTAGAAGTCCCAGACTTGAGCAATTTATTTTAAATTTAGAAATCTGAAAGATCATTTTAGCCCATTTAGTTTCCAACATTCATTTTCTTTGACTTTCTTAAGTTATTTGACTTTGTTTCAAATGGATTTGTTCCTATACTCCCTTCCTTCCTTCCTTCCTATGAATTTCTAGGTGAGTCTTAAAGAAGTCATCTTCCTGAGTAACACACCAGCAAGTATGGGTTTGATTTGACAAAGACAGGCTGTGGGATGGAGGGACTGGTACAGGTGTGCCCTTTTGTTCTCTCCCTCACTTTGCCTTGAGCAGACTGTTGCCTGCCTACCACCCCATTGATAGAGAAGGAACACTGCAGGATCCACTCAGCATTATCCCCTGAGAGAAACGAAATCTCCTAGAGGGGAAATGTACACAGTCCATTGGCTTTTCATGTTTTCAGGATGTTCACTGGGTCTAATGCAGAGCCTAATTCCAGGACGCTGGGCATGGAGCTCTTCAGGAAAGCATAGATTCTCCCATAGCTGCCACGTGGCATTCCGGCTGCAGAGGTGCTCTGGGAACCACTTCCCATCTGCTTCTTGGCCCCCAGATCACACAAATATTACATAGGTAGCTGCCGCATAGGTTTCTTTTGTGGTAAGACAGTTTAACTTTCTCACAGTATACCCCAGAATGTTTATACGGTTTAAGTATATGCTTTACAAATGTTTCAGCTCCAAAATTCCAACCTGTGAATTTAGCAACACGGAACATCTTACAAGAGAGTTAGGTAAATGTGTTTTTCTCAACCAGCAGTTAGTCTTCATGCAAAGAAGTTTAATAATTGAAAATTGTTCAATCTTAGTGATTTTTACATTTCTATGCCCACTTATTCGAATGAGGATAATTGCCTGAATTAGAGAATTACACATTGAATGCATAATTGCTGATGTTTGAAATGCTATAAACCAAGCAAGTTATATAACATTGCAAAATTTCTAGTTTCCAAGTAGAGATTTTTGGTCCTACATTAAAATTGCCTTTGGAAGATTTAATTTAGTGATGCTGCAGGAATGGTATTATTAGCTACTGTGGTTTCCACAAATTCATTACACTTTCAGCCTATATGAATTATGAGGGCAGTAATTATGAACAAAACATTTACAGTCATCAAGGCTATGCATTTAAAACAGGGAGCTGGTGTGTTTAAATTGCTAATTTAACAATGCAATTGTACATTTCTATTAACATTGTCCCATATAGGTATAAGTAAATTACCCTTAAATTGAAAATATAATTATGAAGATCAAAAGCAAGTCAAAAACTATAAATCATCCAACACAGGTATTCCTGAGAACAGTTATATTACTCCTCAGATAAACATTCAAACAGTAATTTTCCACATTTCATGCATCCTAATTTGGCTGAAATTTCTGCCTTCATTCTTCATAAAGGTACTTTCTGTTTCCCAGTTTAGCTTTCAGTGTATGCTATTTACCCTTCTAACAAAATAATTAATACTCTTCCCAGTGTTTACATGATCATGAGATGATCTGATAAACACAAAACTACATGAAACCAGAAAAAAGCTAACTAATCTAAATGTTCCTAATACGTACTTATTTATTTTATAAAAGAAAGAAAGTCACAGGGCATGATAAAATAGCCACTGCCATTTAAAAACAGTATTAAAATTAAATCTTAAGCCACAGAGCCAAGGATACAAACTTGAGAAAAAAATTAAATGGTATAGAATAATTATCCACAAAAATATCCAATCAGTGGAGACTTTTAGCTTCTTATATTTTAGGCCTCTGGTTAGCAGAGAACTCTCAAGGGAGAACTATTTGGATGGTTGATCAGCCTGAACAAGGTTGCAAGCCAAAATTCCGAGGAAATAGATAGTTTCATTTTTATATTTTCATACTCAATTATTTTCTAATCTACATATAATTTGTGTTAACCTTATCATTCCTATATTCTTTCAAACTATTCTGATGCAATACATGTTAGAAAAGACTAACAAAAAAAGCAGGCTTTATAGTGGTTTCGTGTTTTACACTGGTGATGGTACCTGGTGAGCTCAGGTGCATTTTATGGGAAACTGTTGTTCTGCCTTATGGCTTCGAAAAGTAAAAGCTGAAACTCTGATATCACTAACACGTTTAGTAATTTATTGTCACTTAGTTTATGAATACAGTATATATTATATATATATATGTCTCTCGTGTGTGTATTTGTGTGTCTGTGTGCATATATATATGTATGTATATAATACACTTCCTATACTACCCTCCAAAAGCACTGAGTTGTATATGCTTAGGAATTTTCTACTAAAGATATGTATATTTTGCTCCAAAATTATATTAATAAATGAAATTCTTCAGAGCACATAAGCAGGATACCCAGCCAAGGCTGTAGTATCTGGAAAAGGCTTCCTGAAAGATGTGAGCTCTGTACTGGGGACTGAAGGGAAACATGGAGCTCACCAGTAATGAGCTACCAGTAGAAGGTGTGAGTAGAAATGTATTAAGCAAAGAGGAAAGCCCATGAACTCCAAATCAAACCCAAATACGGCAAAGTGGAGAACTGCCAGAAATACATTGTATGATCTACATTACGATGATGTAAATTTCAAAATGTATTTTGATCTGTCAAATCTAATACTGTCTTCAAAGGAGAATACCTTATCTTGTTTATAATTTTGTTTGTATTTATTTTACCAGAGCATTATTATTTCTTTATTTGAAGTTTAATGCAGAGATCTATATATCAATATGAGGTTGAGGTTTGGTACACACTCATGCTTCACACCCTATGTGAGAGGCAGTACAATATAATGGTTAAGAACAAGGACCCTTACTGGGTGCAGTGGCTCACACCTGTAATCCCAGCACTTTGAGAGGCCAAGGTGGGTGGATCACTTGAGCCCAGGAGTTTGAGACCAGCCTGGGCAACATGGCAAAATACCCTGTATACAAAAAATACAAAAATGTGCCAGATGTGGTGGTGTGAGCCTGTAGACCCACCTACTTGGGAAGCTGAGGTGGGAGGATGGCTTGAGCCCTGGCGGCAAAGTTTGCAGTGCATAGAGATCACACTACTACACTCCAGCCTGGGCAGTAGAGCCAGAACTTGTCTCAAAGGTCTAATTTCCAGCTCCACCACCTATTTGCTATGCAACTTTAGGTAAGGTTAGGACTGTAAGTAACTCGTTGGGTCACTCTTAAAATTTATCATGTGAATGCATGTTCAACATTTAGAACAATAGCTATACAGAGGGTGTACTCCTTGATGCACTCATTTTCCCACAATGATGTTATCTATCTATCTATCTATCTATCTATCTATCTTATCTATCTATGTATGCTGATCATTTAAGAAGTTACCCTATGGTGCCACATCGTATCAGTTCCTAAAATCCCTTCATGATTGTGCCAAGAGCCCAGACCCTACTTTCTGATATGTTCATAAATAGAATTTTGCTCATTTGTCAATAAATGTATCACCACAATTTGGTGAGCATGGAACTATACTGCCATTTTCCCAGTCATTCCCAGAACACAGAGAAATTTTGCACAATTTCTTCACATCAATATGATACATTACTAACCATAAAAGCTTAGTGTTATCTCCAAGCTTGGAGTTAGCCTTACTTATGGCATGACTTTGGGACTAAGCCTTATTAAACTAAGCTACTTCCTTGGATACATATTAGAAATCTCAGGAAACTACTCTTTCAGGTTTATTCAACTGTGTGAAACTGATCACATTTCTAGCTACATTAGAATGTAGTGTCTATTCTGGCTTAGGCCTCAATTAGACCACTAAGTATGTATGTAGCCTCCTTCAGGAGACTGTTAACCCTTTAACCCTCTCATCAAAGCCAATGCTCACTTTACTTTAGTCATGCTCTCAAACACACTAAACATTCTGCTTTAAGGCCTTTGCACTTGCTGTCCCTAAATGCTCAAATGGTCCTTCTTGTTATTTGGATTTTGATACCATCTTCCAAGACCGCCCTAGTCATTGTTTGTCTCATATCACCCTGTTTAATTTACCCCACTGTATATCTAAAACAATCATGTTCCATAATTTGATTTATCACTTATTGCCTATGGAATGTAATAAATTAATGAATAAGTGAATGCAGCCCTATAAAAACAATTTGGTCTTCTTGATATCTGCTGTATTCTTGGAACTAAAAAAGTGACTGGTGTATTTCAGTGATTATTAAATCCTTATCAATAAATGCTTTCTTTCTACAGGATAACAAATGCCTTATTAACAGCTATAAAAATGTAAAAAAAATTTGCAACAGCCCCAGTGTGGGTATTCTAGCAATCCATCTGAAGTCTTACAGCTAAAAACAGTGGGCCCACAGTCAATGTGAAACTGAATGGGCAAACATCGTACTGAATGGGGAAAAGCTGAAATAATTCCACTTGAAAACCAGTATAAGACAAAGATGTCCTCTCTCACCACTTCTGTTCAACATAGTATTGGAAGTCCTGGACAGAGCAATCAAGCAAGAGAAATAAATAAACGTTTAGCTGATAAAGGACTTCAGTGAAGTCTCGGGATACAAAATCAACAAAAGGAAATCACTAGGATTCTCATTCACCAACAAGAGTCAAGCCGAGAGTCAAATCGGAAATGCAATCCCATTCAAAATTGTCACAAGAAGAATAAAATACCTAGGAATACAACTAACCAGGAAGGTGGAGGATCTTTACAATGAAAATTACAAAATACTGCTCAGAGTAATTGGAGATGACACAAACAAATGGAAAAACATTCATTGCTCATGGATAGTAGGAATCAGTATTGTTAAAATGGCCATACTGCCCAAAGCAATGTATAGAGTCAATGCTAGTCCTATCAAACTACCAATGACATTCTCCATAGAACTAGAAAAAATTATTTTAAAATTTATATAGAATCAAAATGACCCAAAATAGCCAAGACAATTCTTTTCTTTTTTTCTTTTTTCTTTTTTTTTTTTTTTGAGATGGAGTCTCACTCTGGTGCCAGGCTGGAGTGCAATGGTGTGATCTCGGCTCACTGCAACCACTGCCTCCTGGGTTCAAGCAATTCTCCTGCCTCAGCCTTTCAAGTAGCTGGGACGACAGGCACACACCATCACACCCAGCTAATTTTTGTATTTTTAGTAGAGATGGGGTTTCACCATGTTGGCCAGGATGGTCTTGATCTCTTGACCTTGTGATCCACCCGCTATGGCCTCCCAAAGTGCTTGGATTACAGGCATGAGCCACCATGCCCAGCTGAAAGCCAAGGCAATTCTAAGCAAAAATAACAAGGCTGGAAGCATCATGCTACCTGACTTTAAACTATACTACAGGGCTACACTAACCAAAACAGCATGGTACTGGTACAAAAACAGATAAATACACCAATGGAACAAAATAGAGAGCAAGGAAATAAGGCCGCACACCTACAACCATCTGATCTTTGACAAAGTTGACAAAACAAGCAATGGGG
Organism: Pan troglodytes; assembly: GCF_028858775.2. Classification (NCBI taxonomy): domain Eukaryota; kingdom Metazoa; phylum Chordata; class Mammalia; order Primates; family Hominidae; genus Pan; species Pan troglodytes. The sequence goes on along the minus strand of NC_072401.2, from coordinate 169,450,955 downwards.
GAATGGATTCCTTATTCAATAAATGGGTCTGGGGATAAATGACTAGACATATGCAGAAGATTGAAACCAGACCCATGCCTTCAGTATATACAAAAATTAACTCAAGATGGATTAAAGACCTAAATGTAAAACCCGAAACTATAAAAACCTTAGTAGACAACCTAGGCAACACCATTCTGGACATAGGAAAGGGCAAAAATTTTATGTTGAAGACACTGAAAGCAATTACAACAAAAGCAAAAATTGACAAATGGGATCTAATTAAACTAAAGAGCTTCTGTACAGACAAAGAAAGTATCATCAGCATGAACAGACAACCAGACAACCTACAGAATGGAAGAAAATTTTTGCAAACTATGCATCTGACAAAGGTCTAATATTCAGAACTTATAAGCAGCTTAAACAAATTTTCAAGAAAAAAACAATTCCATTAAAAGGAGGGCAAAGGACATGAACAGACACTTATCAAAAGAAGACATACATGTGACCAAAAAGCATACGAAAAATAGCTCAATGTCATTAATCATTACAGAAATGCAAATCAAAACCACAATGAGATACCATCTCACACCAGTCAGGCTATTATTAAGAAGTAAAAAAAAATAACAGATGCTGGCAAGGTTGCAGAGAAAAAGGAACACATATACACTGTGGGTGGGAGTATAAATTAGTTCACCCATTGTGGAAAACCGTGTGGCGATTTCTCAGAGACCTAAAAACAGAACTAACATTTGACTCAGCAATCCCTTTACAAGAATATACCCAAAGGCATACAAATCATTCTATCATAAAGGCACATGCATGTCTATGTTCACTGTGGCACTCTTCACAACAGCAAAGACATGGAATCAACGTAAATGCTCATCAGTGGTAGACTGCGTGAAGAAAATGTGGTACATATAAACCATGGAATATTATGCATCTATAAAAAAACAAGATAATGTCCTTTGCAGAAACTTGAATGGAGTTGGAAACCATTATCCTTAGCAAACTAGTGCAGGAACAGAAAACCCAATACCATACGTTCTCACTTATAAATGGGAGCTAAATGATAAGATCACTTGGGCACATAGAAGGGAACAACACACACTGGGGCCTACTGGAAGTTTAAGGGAGGGAGGAGGAAGAGGATCAGGGAAAATAACTAATGGGTACTAGGTTTAACACCTGGTGACAAAATAATCTGTACAACAAACCACCATGACAGGAGTTTACCTATATAACAAACCTGCACAGCTACTCCTCAACTTATAAAAGACAAAATAGAATAAAATAAAACCACAGTGGACCTAATAATCCCACATAGGTTCTAAGAAGAAATCACAGAACACTGCTAATTATCTCTTCTAAGGAATCGAGGGTGGTGAAGAGAATTTCTGGTGTTTAAACCCATCACCATTTTCTAGTGTTTATGAAAATGTTAGAAATTCAAAAAAAATTGAAATTGTTTGTTATTGGCCTGAGTATTTTACTTCATTACATCTTATAACTTTGAGAATCAAAATGCTGATTTTATCTGAAGAAAAGGTAGGAGGATTTTAAGAGAAGAATTCATAAAATTTAGGATACTTATAATTATGAGGAAATGAAAGTTGATTTCCTAGCTGAAAACTGTTGAATTGTATTACAACTCCAGTTAAGGCTTACTCCAGTCCCACAGAGACAGAGAGTAGTGAGAGCTTGACAAAGGTCTCTTTGAGTTTTGATGACTTCCAAAGGCATTGATAATATTGACTATTAGCTTAGAGAATTCCGAATGTAAAGAGCTAACTGGAATAGTTCAGAATGACAGGGCAAAGAGAGAGAGAGAGAGGGCATTAATAAGACTAGTTAGGTTCAGCAGGTTCCCACCATATGGCATTAGGAGAATATGTGAACTTTTTGTATCTTAATGAGTGCCTAAGGAATTGCCTGTGTTCAATATGTCTTACTACGCCCTGGACAAATTAATGACCTACTTTGGCATAGACACCAGCCCTCTGGAATGTAACTAAAGAACACAAATTGAAGAAGTGTAATATAAAGAAAGCTGATAAGAATTGCTGTGTCAGGGGGCCGGGCGCGGTGGCTCACGCCTGTAATCCCAGCACTTTGGGAGGCCGAGGCAGGCAGATCATGAGGTCAGGAGATGAGACCATCCTGGCTAACACGGTGAAACCCCGTCTCTACTAAAAATACAAAAAAAAATTAGCTGGGCGTGGTGGTGGGTGCCTGTAGTCCCAGCTACTCGGGAGGCTGAGGCAGGAGAATGGCGTGAACCCGGGAGGTGGAGTTTGCAGTGAGATCGCGCCACTGCACTCCAGCTTGGGCGACAGAGCGAGACTCCATCTCAAAAAAAAAAAAAAAAAAAAAATTGCTGTGTCAGGAAAATGTGCAATGTGATGGTTTCTCTGGAACTTCAAAATAATGACTATATGTGTCTGAGCACAGACATGGCATTTTAATGTCCATGGCACAGAGTACACCCAGATTGGTCCAGAACATAAGCTTTCATCACTTATTATTTATTGACATCCCTACCATGCGGTAAATCAGAGTAGGAAAGTTCTTCTTTAATTAGTATTTCAGTGGACTAGTGTTGCTATTTTCTGCATTTGACAGATTTTAAAAATGCTCATTTCAGCATCTTGGTGGCAATTATTGTATCTCTTCTAGTTGGTTGGTTATGATTCTATCTGCATAAGCTTTGTGCAGACACCTCCACATTCTTTCGGCTAACGTGCAGCCCTCTTAGGTAGGATCTAAGATAGTTTTACAAAAGTATTCTCTTGCAGGAAGCTTGTATGTGGTCTGAAGAAACACTGTCATCCTCTGCTCAAGAAGTGCGTGCCAACCCGTGGCAGCACCCTTATCTGCTTGGATAGAGAAACTCACCAACCTTAGCCTTCCGATCCGTCAGTTTTCCAAGAGACTTATGCCAGCTTCTCAGATGATCCCATTACAACTTTTCTCTAGGCCTGAAGTAGAGAGAGGTCATGCTGATATGATTTGGTCTTTCAGCAACCTGAGAGGCTGGTCCAAAAATTCTATTCTTTAAGTCTAGTACAATCCCACTTAAAACATTCTAGAGTTTTGCTTTTTTTAGAAAAGTGAGAAAAGCAGATAAATTGTTTTAGACTGTTATTTTGTAAGTTTTTCAAAGGTGGTTTTAATCAGGAGTGTAGGAGTGGTTGGTAGCTATTGTTTGGGAGCCTCAGGTCAGGTCAATTTTTCTATAAATTATTTTCAACACTGACACACATATATACATTCTCAAAGTATTCACAGGAAACAATTATTTTCTTGGATGGCAGGCTTATGGTTGGTGGGAGCAATTGGGGAAGCATGCTTTTAACTTTTATCCTTATTTTATATAATGTTTAATGTTTTAGCCCTGTGTGTATATGTACAAGTACTTTGTTGCTTTTACGTATTGTATATGTGTATATACATATGTATGAGGATATAAGTATATTTATGTGTATATATGTGTATACACACAATGAACACAGAAATGCACAGATGATTACTTTAAGAAAAGCTTTCTTACTGAGTAAAATTTATGCAGTTGTTACTTTCTGATAGGCAAAATGTATTCCAGCCTGAGGAAAATCCAATCAATATTAATAGTAACTTCTTGAAGTGTTCATGTGACATACTTATCTGTTCTGTTCTTGAGTGTAGTGTTTACCGATGTGTTTTAATATTCAACACAGAATTATACCTGGTTTTCCACCTTGACTTCTTCTGTTTCACCTTTTCTTCTTAGGTTAAAATCATACAGAATAGAAATTTGTCATTAGAGCTGAGTTATTGTAATGTCAACTACAGAGCAAAAATTTAAGTGAAAAGCTTATCAGTAATTCCTCTCTCTTTACTTGGTGTATTTCTCAAATTTTCAACAATACAGATGCCAACAGCTGAGATTAAAAATGTTTTGCTCAAACTGAAATTCTATTGGAACAAAATAGCATAGAATGCTATGAAAATATGGTCAACAGAAGAGTGGTTCATGCAGTAGACAAAATAGTCAAAGAATTTCAAAGAAATATTATTTCCTGAAAGCATGACTAACAGTTTAATTTGTATTGACGGTAAAACTATCGACTGATTTTGCTAAACCAATATATTTCTCCCAATAAAGAAGACTAAAACTTTAAATAAATCAGATATCAGTATTCTAATTTTTGAAATAGTTTTTCAAAGTTGACTATTAATGCATATCTTTGTAAAAATACTTATACAAATTAGAAAAAAATTATCTACCAGTTTAAAGTTTATTTCAAAAATAAAAATAAATTCTTTCATATTAGTAGTAGCAATAGCAATGAGAATTAGGAATATTTAAGTATGATTTAGTCCAGATCTGTCTGCTTTTTTAAGGTACTAATCAAGTCAACATTAATAATTCCTTTTTTCCAGTAATTTTGTATATATTGAAACAGAAAATAATCAATATTAATTATTTGAGGAAAATAAAACTGGAACCTGAATATCGTGGTAACTTTAATAACTTTCTCCAGATTCAGCTTCTCACTTTTACTGGATGGAATGCAGGTTATATGTGACAAGTAAAAATCTCACCGGTGCCAAATGAAAATATAATACCATATGCGTTTCACATTCTTTCCTTAAATCAGTGTGAAGTGACTGGTCATTACTATGGAAAAAACACAGCTAACTCTATTGTCTCATGGTAGACATGTGAGAAAGTTTTCTTGTTCCAAATGATCAGCCCCACATTTTGTCACTGTCTGGAATTGCCAATATCATCAGCAACTCTTTGGCAGGGTGTTTTACTCAGATTTCTTAATACCTGAAATGGACAAGTCACAATGCAACTTGAGATAGTCCCAGTACTGCCATTGCCTATTGCATTGCCTTAGGCGAGTCACTACACTTCCCTGCTTCTCTATTGCTTAAATGTGTAAATTTAAGCAATAATTTTTATTGCTTAAATAAATAATAGAGAAATTTAAATTTAAATTGCTTAAATAATTTGCTTAATTATTAAATAAATAATTAAATACATAATTTATTTATTAAATAATTAAATACATTATTTATTTATTAAATAATTAAATACATAATTTATTTATTAAATAATTAAATACATTATTTATTTATTAAATAATTAAATACATAATTTATTTATTAAATAATTAAATACATTATTTATTTATTAAATAATTAAATACATAATTTATTTATTAAATAACTAAATACATAATTTATTTATTTATTAAATTAAATACATAATTTATTTATTTATTAAATAATTAAATACATTATTTATTTATTAAATAATTAGATAAATCATTTATTTATTAAATAATTAAATAAATCATTTATTTATTAAATAATTAAATAATTTATTTATGTATTAAATAATTTATTTATTTATTTATTTATTAAATAATTAAATAGTTTATTTATTAAATAATTAAATAGTTTATTTATTAAATAATTAAATAGTTCCTTTATTAAATAATTAAATAGTTTATTTATTAAATAATTAAATAGTTTATTTATTAAATAATTAAATAGTTCATTTATTAAATAATTAAATAATTTATTTATTAAATAATTAAATGATTTATTTATTAAATAATTAAATGATTTATTTATTAAATAATTAAATGATTTATTTATTAAATAATTAAATAAATTGCTTAAATAAATAAATTTAAATTTAAATTTAAATTGCTTAAATAAATCATAGAGAAATTTAAATAAATTTCTCTATTGCTTAAATGAAAAACTAGACTGAATTTAAGTGCCCTGTAGCTCTAAAATTTGGAAGGCATAGCAAAGATAAAATGTATTAATAGTAAGAAGTAGAAAAGGTTTGAAATATGGAGGATTGCTTGGAAAAGTGACCTCTGGTTGCTGAAATATTGAGCCATGAGAGGGCACTGAACACCTGGGAGAAGATGGAGGAATGGAAAAACATGATGCCTACTTTCCAGACCTTGTCATTTTGCTGAATGCCAGATCTAGCTGTAAAAGTATTCTATTTTTGATTACATTGTTATTTAACAAAGGTAAAGCAAACACATCTCATTTAACTTCTCTAGAACAGAAACCATGGCTATATCCGTATACACTAATTGAAGTGAATAAACATAGGTAAGTTATAAACTATTAAAAAAACCCAGACTTTTTCCTGTTTAGAAAAACAAATGTATGTAATATAAATCTAATTAAAGAAATGCCACTTTAGCTCTACTGTTAAAACTCTGTGAGTAGTTAAAGACTTAGAAAATAATTTAGGAAAAGTGTAATTACCGCCTTAGGACAAGCCTGATTAAAGAAATCTATATTTATCAGTAACTTAGGAGAGAAATTCAAGTCACCATGGTGAAGGGTAAAAATTACCCTACATCTATTTCTGAGGTTAATATTTGTATTTATATTTTCTTCCTCCATCAGTTCTCCCTACTATCTAAATGCAGTGGTTTGTAATTCAGTAATTGTGTATAGCAGTAGGGTATACCCATGTGCTTGAGAAAAAGAGTTTGTAAGTCATTGGATAGCTTTCTATGCTTTGAAACACACACACTTATTTACCTCACACCAGTCTTAGCCTATATCATGTTCATTTTGATAGCCACACAGTTTTTAACTCAAATAACTCACTTATTTCTCTTTTATTATCAAAGAGTAAATAATTTCAAAAAAAAAAACTTAGGAAAGTTCAAAACAGTAGGAGAAACAACTGGGATAGAAATAGATCTTAGGTGTTCCCAATAGTGTGCTGGTCACCACAGCTCAGGTGTCCAATAAACCACACTCTTTTGGTACCACTCCTTGGCCTGAAAATCTTGAAAGGAGGGACAAAAAATATATTTAAAATTTATGTTGCGAAATCCAAACTGAAAGGCATTAATTTAAAAACAATGTTCCTAGAACATTAGATTCAAAGTCAATTATGAAACACGCAAATAAATAAAAGCAGTCTGGGAGTCACAATGGTTTGGAATCAGTAGCCCTACAAATTTTGGCTCATTTACTCATTAGAGTGGATTTGTGAAAATTGATTACTTCCTATTGGACTCTATTTTCATCTATCAAATAAATGGAGTGAACTATAATATAACTAAGATCTTTAACAGCTTTATATTTCTATATTCCTCTGTCAAATGCTTGCTAGATCTCAAATGGCTCTGACGAATCTGCAGTAACATGTGGGGACATTCCTAAATGAAAGTAAACATGGCATCATTAATTAAGGATAAAAGTGCAATGCTTTTCACCGTGTGCTTTTAGGTTTGATTAATAGTAAACATGCTTAAAAAGCAAAGCTCGATTAAGCCAATCTGGGTTTTTTTTTAATCCTCATTCTTCATTCAAATGGAAAGAAGTATTCATCCATTTTTCCTCTCTTCTTTATGTTGACTGCAGTAATGAGGACCCAGGGAATTTTCAGTCTCTCCTGAAAGGTTTCTTCCTATTTCAGGCAGTCTATGGTATTCATAATAAATATACTGTTGCTATTTTTGTCATGAATCCTTTCTAGAGAGCTCCTGCTGTTACATTATTCAATTGAAGGAGCCTGCCTTCACTTGTGGTCAGCAGTATCACTAGTAGTTGCTGTAGATTTCATATTTGCCATCATGATTTGGCTTATTTACTCAATCCATTGCAAAAGCCATAAAGGAGATGTATTTTTCTCTTTTTTCTTTCTTGTCTCAATCTTCTATCTTACTCTAACACCCTGCTGCTGATCATGCAGAGGCAGTGAGCTTAAGGACCTTATGTGTTTCCTTTCTTAACTGTTTTCTTTCCTACTTATCAGGTTTCAATTTATTATTAGCTTTCTCTATTCTGCATAGACTGTTTCTTTTTGGCCAACATAGAATGTAGTTTGCTTTACGTTACTGAGGCCTGCCTGAAAAAATCAGTGGAAAACATTACATTTCTTTGTTTAATTTTTATTATAAAATGGATGTGGAGGGGTAGGCTGGGGAAATGATGAGACAGGGAATGAAGAAGGGGTGCTAGTCCTGCAATAAGGAGCAAATCTTCATGGTTTTAAAGAGAACTGAAAGAGCTTACCTCTTTTATCTCATATACACATAGAAGTAGTTGCTGTTAGAAAAAAAACAGGCCATCCCAATCACAGCTTGAAACGCTATTTCTAGGCCCTCACAAACCTTTGGAGTAGCCTGGCAGCCCAAAAGCCAAGTACTGACAGTTATGAGCAGCAGGTGAAATGACCTCCTGCTATTCCATCTGCCTCTGGTGACAAGAGATCTGTGTCTACCCATATGCACTGAGGAATGCCAACAGCTGAAAAACATTAATCAATACATTAGCAACAGTACTTTGCCTGTCAGAATTCTGTTGATTCTGTATTAGGCTTAAACTGTTTTCAATTTACAATCTGTTCCTTGTTACTATATTTCCATTTCCTTTTCAGTGGATTTTCACAAATAAGTATCAAATAATTAGAGTTATAATTAAAATATATTTATAAGATATTGAGAATACATTTAGAATATTAAAATGACTTTTCTTTAATAGGAAAAAGCATTCTTATTCAGAGGAAAACCTTTTTAGAGCAACAATATTAATCTTGAGATAATCTGTAATCTTGTTTTTACTATTATGGAATCAATTGCCAATAATGCTAAGCACACTTAATTGTTAAGTATTATATGAATATATGTAATTATATATGTGTATTATTAAAAATAATACATATATAATTATATGTAATATAGCATTATGTATTTAAAGAGAAAAGATGAATTGGCAAAGAAGGTGAAAATGTAATTCCATTAATATAATTAAAAGGCCAGATACAAAGAAAATACATAAAATTTTGAGGACAACATGAACAAGTTGATCACAAGGAGAAAATGAAAGTCATTGCTGTTTTTTTCCAGTAAATTTAATTTAGAGTTACATGACAGGTAATTCCTCTACCCTTAGCACTAAAGTGATTCAAAGTAGAGAGAACATTTGATATTTCTTTCTTGGTCTTTGCAATTACTAGATTTTGCTCTGAGCTTGAAGAAGTTCACAGACATAGACATTCTGGAGACGATTTGCAATATTTTGGCACAGCAAGGTAAAGAGCTAAATACGAGACTAGAGAAAAATGAACGTACTTGAAAAGTAACTGGGGAAATAAATGCATTAAAGGAAATCTGCCATCTGATAGTATATGGTCAACTTGAAAAATTGTGGAGAGTATTTAAGAAGTAGTTGGGAAGTTTCCAGTTGAAATGCATTTTCAGGGAAATCTGAACTGACAATATCTCAAAAATCTAGAGAGCACTTTACTCTTGAATAGTCACTTAGTACCACAAAATCATTATATCTTTGACACTGGACTGCTCTCAATGTGCTGTGAAAGTTCAGCAGCATCATATATATCCAGTCATCATAGAATTTAATTAAGACATTGCTGCTGACTAACTGCTTTCTATAATGACCCAGAGAAAGATGGGCATTTAGGCTGAAATTCCCCATCATCATCATTTGGGCTTATTTGAGGTAAAATTGGCAAGAATGATCAAACAGATACTCTTTCTGGGTGCCTCAGCAATCAGTGGTAGAGCCAAACAGTCTGAATCCTAAATCTATAATAATATGTCCTTTCTGCTTTTTTAAGATTATCTTCTAGAGGGAAGAACTCAGGTCTTGCTTTACAAATTACTGAATGTAATCATGGAATTTTCAAGCTGTTTGAAAGGAGATTTGTGCCTTCAATGGAGCAGTGGTATAAACAACTTGGAGTATGCCTTTCGGTACATACTGTAGGGTGATCTAAATCAATGAAAAAATATACATATTCTATCTTCCCTAAGGAAAGGAGAAATTAGTAAAATGAGGATGTTATTTTTTTCCTAAATAGAACCGCACATTTAATGAAGTTCTAACTGTAATCCCAATAGGAATTCCATGGAACTTGATGAAGTTATTCTGAAATGTATTAAGAAGAACAAAGGAAAGGAAAAGATTATACTCTCTTGAATAAGACAAGTGACTTGAAAGGAAGAAAGGAAGCGTCATGAAACTGTTAAAACTTTATGCCCTAGCAATTCCTCTGTAGAGTTTACTAACTAAAGAGAATTGTACAGAGGAGAACATGGAGACGTTAAAAAATGTCTGTACTACTATTGTTGATAATAATGAAATACACACCCATATGTTCTCTCTCAGGTGAACGGTTAATAATAACTGATATACACATGATATGAAAGAATCACTGTAATGAAAAGTAATGGCTTATAACTGTATGCATTAATATGAATACATCCTTAAAATATAATATTGACTTTAAAAAAGCAACTTGTAGAATAGTACATTAGAACAACTGTTAAATAAAGCAGAAACTCCTATCCATAAATTTCAGGGATGTATATATGTATATACATTTTGCTTGTGCAAAAATCACAAGCATTCCTATACACCAATAATAGACAGAGAGCCAAATCATGAGCGAACTCCCATTCACAATTGCTACCAACAGAATAAAATACCTAGGAATACAACTTACAAGGGATGTGAAGGACCTCTTCAAGCAGAACTACAAACCACTGCTCAAGGAAATAAGAGAGGACACAAACAAATGGAAAAACATTCCATGCTCATGGATGGGAATAATCAATATTGTGAAAATGGCCATGCTGCCTAAAGTAATTTATAGAGTCAGTGCTATCCCTATCAAGCTACCTTTGATTTTCTTCACAGAATTAGAAAAAACTACTTTAAATTTCATATGGAACCAAAAAAGAGCTGTATAGCCAAGACAATCCTAAGCAAAAAGAACAAAGCTGGAGGCATCATGCTACCTAACTTCAAACTATACTATAAGGCTATAGTAACCAAAGCAGGATGTTACTGGTACCAAAACATATATATAGACCAATGGAACAGAACAGAGGCCTCGGAAATAATGCCACACATCTACAACCATCTGATCTTTGACAAACCTGACAACAACAGGCAATAGGGAAAGGAATCCCTATTTAATAAATGATGCTGGGAAAACTGGCTAGTCATATGCAGAAAACTGAAACTGGACCACTTCCTTACACCTTATACAAAAATTAAGTCAAGATGGATTAAAGACTTAAATGTAAGACCTAAAACCATAAAAACTCTAGAAGAAAACCTAGGCAATACCATTCAGGACAAAGGCATGGGCAAAGACTTAATGACTAAAACACCAAATGCAATGGCAACAAAAGTCAAAATAGACAAATGGGATCTAATTAAACGAAAGAGCTTCTGCCCAGCAAAAGAAACTATCATCAGAGTGAACAGGCTACTTACAGAATGGGAGAAAATTTTTGCAATCTATCCATCTGACAAAGGGCTAATATCCAGAATCTACAAGGAACTTAAACAAATTTACAAGAAAAAAACCAACAATCCATCAAAAAGTGGTTGAAGGATATGAACAGACACTACTCAAAAGAACACATTTATGCAACCAACAAACATATGAAAGAAAGCTCATCATCACTGGTCATTAGAGAAATGCAAATCAAAACCACATTGAGATACCATCTCATGCCAGTTAGAGTGGTGATCATTAAAAAGTCAGAAAACAACAGATGCTTGAGAGGATGTGGAGAAATAGGAATGCTTTTATAGTGTTGGTGGGAGTGTAAATTAGTTCAACCATTGTGGAAGACAGTGTGGGGATTCCTCAAGGATCTAGAATCAGAAATACCATTTGATCCAGCAATCCCATTACTGGGTATACACCCAAAGGATTATAAATCATTTTACTACAAAGACACATGCACACGTATGTTTATTGCAGCACTGTTCACAATAGCAAAGACTTGGAACCAACCCAAATGCCCATCAGTGATAGACTGGATAAAGAAAATGTGGCACATATACACCATGGAATACTATGCAGCCATAAAAATGGATGATTTCATGTCCTTTGCAGAGACATGGACAAAGCTGGAAACCATCATTCTCAACAACTTAACACAGGAACAGAAAACCAAACACCACGTGTTCTCACTTATAAGTGGGAGTTGAACAATGAGAACGCAGGGACACAGGGAGGGGAACATCACATACAGGGCCTGTCGGGGGTTCAGGCCTAGGGGAGGGATAGCATTAGGAGAAATACCTAATGTAGATGATGGGTTGATGGGTGCAGCAAACCACCATGGCAAATGAATACCTATGTAAGAAACCTGCATGTTCTGCACATGTATCCCAGGACTTAAAGTATAATTTTTTTAAAAAAAAGCAATTTGTAGAATACTACATTAGAATAACTGTTAAAGCAGAAACTACTATTCACACATTTCTGGAATGTATACATGCATATGCATATTTCAGCAATTAAAACATGTATGTTAAAATATACATAAAAGCATGTGAATGATAATATTCAGGATATTCATATTCAGGATAGTTGTTATACCTCAGTAAGTGAAGAATATGTGACCAAATATAGATAATGAGAGACCTTTAATGGCACTGGTAATTTTCCATTACTTATTTTGGTTGGTGGATTTATAAATATTTACTTTATTTTTATACTTTACAGAAGTATATACAATTTATATATAATTATAATATATATGTATGTATGTATGTATACACACATATATAGGCAAATTTTTCCTATGCAATAAATTTGTAGCTGCAAATGTAAGAGTTTACCTACAAAGAAATAAGAACTGGATGAATAACAGGATTTGTTGCAATTGGCCAATGTCATGAAGCAATGGTAAAATATTGCAAACCAACTGACAATCTACAATTGTATAACAAGTTAAATAAGTATTCATGAATAAGATAAAAGTTTTGATACATGGCAATAATTTTAGTTTGTGAGATAACTGTGTGTTTCTGTGTGTAAAGACATATAATTAGGAGTATTTGAGAAATGATGAAGATTTGAATGAACTCATTTATAATAAAAAAAAATAAGATATGTGGTGAACTAAAAAAACTAAAGTAAAAAAAACAAAATAGAACAGGACAAAGAAATAACAAATATACAAAAATCCATGAGATCAATAACCAAAGCAATAGAGATATTTTGCAAAATAACAGCTGGTGAATTTCTAAAGGCTAAGACGATAGATAAACCATCATTAAAACGAGGAGAGAAACACAGAGAGAAAGTGAAAGTGAGACAGAGAGACAAGAGAAGGCAACCAAAACAGAAGCCAGAATCTTTCTGTAGCATAATCTTGGAATTGACAGCCCATCAGTATTGTCATCATCTATTAGTTAGATATGAGTTAACAAATCAGCCCACACTCAGAAGAAGAAGCTCATATGAGGGCATGGACACCGGGAGGCAGGGACCTTAGCAGGGCATGTTACAGGCAGAGAATCACAATCAGAAATTATTTTATGAGTCTATTATTAGGTTGACTTCAAAATTATATTATTCACTATTATTCAGTAGTAGTAAATAAATGTATAGGCCAATTTCAAATGTATGTGAAAATATTAATAATTTCAGGTTTTATGAAGGGGCTGAATCAATAGATCATTTCATCTTTTAGAAATGGCGGAGGAACAGGGATTAAAGAGAGGACAGGAGAAGAGATGTAGGTAGGGGAGGAGAAATGAGGGGAAGTAAGACCCTCCTGCAGAAAATGAGTTTATCAACCTAAATTTCAAAACACATAGACAGTCAGCAAAATTAACCACGTGACTCTGAAGCCCTCTCCCCAATAATCTCTCTCCCCAGATAAAGTACTTTGTAACCACAAGGAGGTGCAATCCTGATTGTGAAACCTGGGGCATGTGAGATGGGCCTGCTGTAGCTTAGCTCCAGGCTATCAGAATACTAAGATGGGCAAACAACAGATAAGATGAAAATGCCAACTCTTCTAAGGTGCCTTGGCTGTTCTATTTTAGATTTGCCTTTCCAGGTGATTTGAAGAGATCAATCAAACATCTGAGTCTTTGTTTTCTCATATCTAATATGAGATTTTGCTAGGTAGTTATAAATGTGATGAGTTTCTGGGTTGAAATTTGGGAGAGCAAAATTAATATTGAAGAACAAAATGTACATCATCATTCCAGCAGTGCTACTATAATACATATAGTAGTATACATATAATAATATCTCTTTTATTTTCCTGACACTAATTTCATCTTGGAAACTTTATTACCATTTGTTTTTATTATATTCATTTTTCTTCTTTGTATATCCTGTTCAGTTTATTATATTGCCTACCTATAGTATCTTAAATAATATAATATCTACTTATTGATTTGTTAATAAGTGCTCACCTTTATCTCAAAAATGGAAAGAAAACACATCAAACATTGCATTAATATTAAACTTCATCTAAACAAAACTGTACTTTCCTCTGTCATTCCCTACAAGGTTCTTGAATGAATGGTCTATATAATCTTCACTTACTTTCTCTCTTATGCCTATGATGAATCCTTTGAATATACTTAAATTGATTACCAACACCTCTTTTAAAAATCAAAACTCACTGGAATTTTCTTTCTCCTAGTTGTACTTGCCTTTCTGTAAGATGCTACTGGTAACTTAACACCTCTTAAAATCTTTTCCTTGCTTCCAATAAGTGACTAACATCTATGTTACTCTAACCTTTAGTCTAATCTGGGAAGATCCTCTTCAGGGAGAACTACAAACCACTGCTCAATGAAATAAAAGATGACACAAACAAATGGAAGAACATTCCATGCTCACGGATAGGAAGAATCAATATCGTGAAAATGGCCATACTGCCCAAGGTAATTTATATATTCAATGCCATCCCCATCAAGCTACCAATGACTTTCTTCACAGAATTGGAAAAAACTACTTTAAAGTTCATAGGGAACCAAAAAAGAGCCCACATTGCCAAGACAGTCCTAAGCCAAAAGAACAAAGCTGGAGGCATCATGCTACCTGACTCAAACTATACTACAAGGCTACAGTAACCAAAACAGCATGGTACTGGTACCAAAACATATACACACACACACACACACACACACACACACACACACATATATATATATATATATATAGAGAGAGAGAGAGACCAATGGAACAGAACAGAGCCCTCAGAAATAATAATACACGTCTACAACCATCTGATCTTTGACAAACCTGAAGAAAATGAGAAAGGGGGAAGGGATTCCCTATTTGATAAATGGTGCTGGGAAAACTGGCTAGCCATATGTAGAAAGCTGAAACTGGATCCCCTCCTTACACCTTATACAAAAATTAATTCAAGATGGATTAAATGTTAGACCTAAAACCATAAAAACCCTAGAAGAAAACCTAGGCAATACCATTCAGGACATAGGCATGGGAAAGGACTTCATGATTAAAACACCAAAAGCAATGGCAACAAAAGCCAAAATTGACAAATGGGATCTAGTTAAGCTAAAGAGCTTCTGCACAGCAAAAGAAACTATCATCAGAGTGAATATTCAACCTACAGAATGGGAGAAAATTTTTGCAATCTACCCATTTGACCAAGGGCTAATATCCAGAATCTACAAAGAACTTAAACAAATTTATAAGAAAAAAATCAAACAACCCTATCCAAAAGTGGGTGAAGGATATGAACAGACACTTCTCAAAAGAAGACATTTATGCAGCCAACAGACACATGAAAAAATGTTCATCATCCCTTGCCATCAGAGAAATGCAAATTAAAACCACAATGAGATACAATCTCACACCAGTTAGAATGGTGATCATTAAAAAGTCAGGAAACAACAGGTGCTGGAGAGGATGTGGAGAAATAGGAGCACTTTTACACTGTTGGTGGGACCGTAAACTAGTTCGACCATTGTGGAAGACAGTATGGGCCTGTCATGGGGTAGGGGGAAGGGGGAAGGATAGCATTAGGAGATATACCTAATGTAAATGACGAGTTAAAGGGTGCAGCACAGCAACATGGCGCACATATACATATGTAACAAACCTGCATGTTGTACACATGTACCCTAGAATTTGAAGGATAATAATTAAAAAAAATGTGTAGAGTCACATAAGGAACAAAGAATAGAATGTGTGAAAAATAACTGATGAGTTAATACAACGACAATATTGAAATATTTTTCTTAATTTGACATGAGACATATTTGGAATAATTTTAAAAATTGAAGGTCATATGACTACTTCTCTATAAATATTCATTGCTAAGTCAAGGGCATATACAGAATCACTAAATAAAAATATTAAAGTATTTTATTTACATTCTCTTTTCCATGAATTATTTCTACAATATCAAGATAGGACTTCATCTTTCAAGGCAATTGTTATCTTATTCAAAACTATAAACAATAGTAGAATACTTCTCTTACATCATTTGTAGTGCAAATAAAATTTAATTTGAAGGCCTTTTTTCAATATTATGTTTTTGTCTTTGAGAAAGTCAATAATAATAATGACAATTTTAGTTATGTTTGCTGTTTTTACCCTCACTTAAATCACGTTAAAATTCATACATATATCAAAGTCACTAAGTATATGTAATATGTCTTGCTAAAAAACACGTGAGTATTAGTATTTGTGGCCCAGGAAGTGAAATTCAATGAATGACATTAAAATCCCCACATTATATTCAACACACTTCTGAAAGATGACATAATAAATTTGGCTATTTGGATAAATGCATTGCGATTGATTCATAATAATAAAAATTATTCAACTCATTTCCCTTAAAATAGAGAAATGAAATAAATTAGAATCACACAAATATAGAGAGAGCGTGCTGAAGTGTACCATAATAAAGATCCACGTATTAGATACTATGACCTTTTATTGATCAATTAGGATCAAGATTTTTCTGTGTTGAAATTTCATTAGATATTTCTCAGGATTCTTGGTAGAAAATAGGAACATGATGGATGTTGTAATTTAAAAATGTCTTATACCATTATTTTTGATACACATTGACTTGCATCCAAAGTCACTAAAAGTAATTCAAAGCAGTGCTAACTTTACCTAGAATTGTAGGATTTTAAGTGATATACACCCCATGGAATTGTTTTTGCATAGCCTTTATACATCTGACTTTAGAGCAGTGAAACTAATGGGAAAACAGAAGGAAGATAATGCATTGGTGATATGAATATATAAAGAACTAGGAAAAAATATAATAAATATAAAATTTAATTATTTAAAATATGAAATATCTCCATAAGAATCTATCTATGTCATCTATCCATCCATCCATCCATCCATCCATCCATCCATCCATACAAAAAGACCTATGTCCATATGACAGATATAAAAAAGTAGATAAAGAAGAAAATCTGGAATGATAAACAACTGACTATGGCTTATGGGATTTTGACATAAAACTTTCATAGATTTATCTTAAAAAATAATAAAGAAATATAATATGTAGCTATATTGGTGCAAAGAAACATGATGAACAGTAAACTACAAATTAATATTGAAAGAGATTATTGCATAATGTTCTTACCCTCTCATAAATTGCAGAGTAAGTTGTGTTTTTACTAACATTCATTAGGTTATATATTTCCTCACCATGCAAATAAAACATGTAGACTTACTGTCTTGAAATTCATCAGGCGTGCTCTAAGATGCATAGGGACAACATGTGTGTGATGGTGATGACGCACTCTTAAGTCATCTGTTTTATCTGTTTGGTTAAGGGGATCACAATTTTGATGTCTTAAATATGAATGTTTTGTTTAGCTGCCAGGTTTTCCTGTCTAGGAATGATTTAATCATAGTGAGAACTTGACATGTAGATAGAGTTTGTGTGTTCACTTGGAAGAAATTAGCCTATCTATCTAAAAAAAAGATGTAGAAATCATATGGCTCTGTTACTGCTGCTCATTATGACTTAACTTTTCTGAATAGAAAAAAGTGGCAATACACATACTTTCTAATACAAATTTGTTTTTTTCTCAAAGATTTACATATCAGGTATTTTGCTTTATCGCTGCTACTCTACATGACATGATTTTTAATGTAGTATCTAAGTATTGCAAGATCAATGACACAATTCAATGTACCTTTTCTAATATTGTTTTACTTACCTCCAACCTTATATTTTTTTCTTGGTTTATAATTACATTATACCCCCTTGTTTAATTGGAGGATTCTTTGTCTCTTTTTTGCTATTTCTACTTGTTTTAAAATTTCTGGCTTACACCTGTAATCCCAGCATTTTGGGAGGCCAGGCATGAAGATCCCTTGAGGCCAGGAGTTCAAGATCAGCCCTGGCAAATTAGGGAGATTCTGTGCCTACTAAATAAATAAATAAATAAACAGATTAGCTGGACTAGGTAGCATATGTCTGTAGTCAGCTACTTGGGAAGTTGACTCAAGAGGCTTACTTGAGCCCAGGAGTCTGAGGTCATAGTGAGCTATGATCATGACACTGGAATCTAGCCTGGGCGATAGAGACCCTATCTGAAAAAAATAAATACATAAAAATAAAATAAAATCTCTAGAGAATGCATTTTTACAATTTTAAAATCTATTTGCAGCACTTCAGTAAACAAATTTTCATGATGAGATTTTATTTTGGGAAAAATACTTTGTTGAATATATAGCACATCCTACATATTTTCATAACTAAGGAAGCTTTTCATTAATTATTACATTGTTAGATTCAATTTAGTAACAAAATAGAACATCGATAAGAATAAGATATTTCTGAATGAATCTTTTTTCAGTTAACAAAAGGTTTGAAAATAGTGTAATAAAGCATTTCCTTTTATTTTTAATTGAATTACCATAAAAACATAAATTTTAGCATCTATTTTTAAGTGTAAGTTCAGTAGTCCTAAGTATCTTTGCCTTGTTTTGCAATAGATCTCCAAAACCTTTTCACCTTGCCAAATTGAAACTTTACACCCATAAAACAACTTTCCTCTCTTTCCAGCCCAGCCTCTGGAAACCAACATTCTATCCCCTACTTCTATGAATTTGACTTCCTTAGATTCCATATACAAGTGAGATGATACAGGATTTGTCTTTTTGTGCTGGACTTATTTTACTTAGCCTAATGTCCTTCCAGGTTTATCTATGTTGTCACAAATGACAGGATTTCCTTCTTTTTCAAGTCTGAATATATTTCATTGTGTGTGCACCACATTTTCTTTGTCCCTTCAGCTGTTGATTGATACAAGTTGATCTCACATCTTGACTGTTGTGAATAATGCTGCAATAACCATGGGCCTGCAGATGCCTCTTTGATGTACTAATTTCATTTTATTTGAATGTATGCCCACTAGTTGAATTGCTGGATGATATGGTAGTTCTGTTTTTAAAGTTGAGGAATCTTCATACTGTTTTTCACAATGGCTATGCTAACTTACCTTCTTACACAGCCATTATGAAAAATAGTATGAAGGTTCCTCAAATTTAAAACTGGAACTACCATAACTACCAAGATTTTCTTTTTTTTCTACAGTCTTGTCAATACTTGTTATCTCTTATCTTTTTGGGTATAATAATCCTAACAGTTATGAGATGATGTCACATTGTGTGTTTGATTTACGTTTCCCTAATGATTACTGATGTTGAGCACCTGTCCTTATATCTGCTGGTAATTTGTATGTCTTGTTTTGAAAGAAACGAATAAATTCCTAGAAGCATAAATCTTACCAAGACAGAATTATGAAGAAATAGAAAATCCGAACTGACCAAAAATGAGTAAGGAAATTAAATCAATACTAAAAATCTCTCATCAAAGAAAAACCCCAGACGTGAGATGGCATTATAGCTGAATTCCACCAAACATTTTATGAAGCAATACAATACCTTATCAAACTCAGGAAATGGAAGAGAAGAGAATACTTATAAATTAATTTCACAAGGTCACCATTATCCTGATACCCAAGACAGACAAGGGTAGTACAAGAAAAATTTCAGGCTAACATCTCTGATAGACATAGATGCAAAAATCCTACTAATTTTCTTTAATCTATTTTATACACATAATAGTTACTTTGGAATCACTATTTTTAAAATTTAATTCTTCTAAAATTGAGTTTAACATGAATATTCTGAATAACTCAGAATACTTTTTATTCTAAAAATACTATGTGCTTATTTGATGAAGCAGCAGCAGCCTTTATTGGCTTTTATTAAACCACATTCAATTGACTTCCTGCTGGTATGCATTTGGCACAGATTAGTCAGTAAGTATCTTTCTATTTGGGGTAATAAAATCATTTCCAATGAACTAGAAGAGAGAACCTCATGCAATGTTACCTTCCCCGAAAAAGGCCTGGTGAATAAAAAGAGTACCATATGTTCTGATAACTGTTTCTTATAAAGGTCTAGAATTTCTATCCGTTTCACCTATACTGAATACTATTCTAGTTCATTTCCCCTTTTTGTGGTAGAGGCTGTGTTCCATATGCCTAAGATATAGAACCACCTGAAAGGCTTGTTCAATGTTAAGGAGCTTCACAAGAGAATCAAATCAATGAAAACTTTAATTACATGGACCCATTTAAATTCCAATATAGGCTGCAATCAAATTTGAAAATATGACTTACAGCTGTGGGGGGTTGTGTGTGTGTGTGTGTGTTTTACTACTACAGAATCATCTGGATTTGTAGAAGGTTTTTTTGTTGTTGCTTTTTTTTTTTTTTTTTGGAAATGCTGATTAAGCACATATAATCATTCCTTTTGGACAATCGCAAATCCTTCCAGCGTATAGTGCGCCTATTTAAGTTTATAAAAGTGAGAGCCAAAGACCAAACATGAAGTATCTTGACAAGTTTGAGTTCTTTGCCTAATCCTATTGATGTCAACAACATCTTTATTGTGTCTGCCATGAGGATGATTTCAGGCAAGCAAAACGACAATCTTTACCCAGGATGAATGCATTTTGACAGAGGAGAAATGAATTTAAGATTCCAAAAGGCTTGAAAATTAAAGATGATTGTAACAGAGTCAAAATATTTCCCCAGGACTTCCTGGAATCTTACACTGTCAACATTGAAGACATATTGTAAAATGAGAAGTTCTGATGTAAGAACAATGATGCAAACAATCAGAAGCTCCTTAAAATTTTTAAATAAACAAGCACGAGCATAGAAAGGAAGAATTTGAGAAATTTTCTAGAGAATTAGAAGAATTCAGAAAACATGTAATAAAGATCCCGGCCTAGAAGGCAGAGATAGCTAATATTTTCCAGAAAGGTTAAACTTTTTTTATCTAGAAGCTTCTGAAACAACTTTTGTGGTGGTTTCACAATTGAGCAAAGGCATAAAAAATCACAACACTTTTAAAATAAATTTATCTTGAAATTAAAGGATGAGAATTTGTATTTTCTTGTTTTGCTACTATATAAAATATTGAACATAAAGAATAGTTGAATATATTATTAAAATAGGTAATTGGGGACAGAGTAAACACTATTGCATTTTTGGAATTCTAAACAATGAGAAATGTAATTAATGTCCTAGGAAACAAAAGTCTACTTTAAGTTGGCAGAACTTAATTAGTTATATAACTCATAATAGTAAGTGACATGATTTTGACATAGACCAATGAAAAAGAGAGACTTAACTGATTCTGTATCTGAGCACTTTATACTTTCAACTTTATTTTTCATTAATAATGCATTTATTACTGAAAAATAGTAAAGAAGTTATTGTAAAAATTTCATTGAGATCAAAGAATTTTTTAGAAAAAGTAACCAGGTAAAAAAACTATGTAAATACTGCATTTGCAAAAGTTCTTATAGATCTTATAAGAGATCTTACAAGCTACTATATTTAAAGGGTTAAGCAAAACAAAATAAAACTATCAAGCAATTCAAAACAACATTAACAACATACATTAGATCCGACACCGTTCTAATCCAGCCAGAATATTGACAAACTTGTCTTTAATTTTATCCTTCCTATAATGCCAAACTTATTTCAATAATTGACATTAAGTACCCTTTAAATTGAATATATGAAATCTATATATTATAGTCTTGGCCAAAGAGAAAAATATTTTTACATTTGAATTTGTGCATTTTTAAGTGAAGTCCAATAGGACAATGAAACATACATCAGGGTTTGGAGCCTTATCTTTCACTTGGTCCCACTTCCTGCCATCTGTCTGCCCCTATGGAATAGGTTCCCAGCCATCTATTTCCCCAGCTTTGGTGCCCCAGTCCTACTTAATCTCCCTTTCTCCCTGCACCTCCCAAGCATCAGTTGTCTCTCTTTGCCCTTGCTGAGTACCTGGACAAAGGTGGAGAGTTAGACATATGCATCCCATAATTTCATAGGAAAGGGCATAGTGAAAACAACAACAACAACAAAACAAATCATGACAGGTCTTTCTTTCCCAAAAGAAAGAAACTTTATATATTAGCACTTGCATGGTACTTTTCTTTTTTAATATATATATTTGTATTATACTTTAAGTTCTAGGGTACATGTGCACAACGTGCAGGTTTGTTACATATGTATACATGTGCCATGTTGGTGCGCTGCACCCATTAACTCATCATTTACATTGGGTATATCTCCTAATGCTATCCCTCCCCCCTCCCCCCACCCCACAACAGGCCCCAGTGTGTGATACCTTCCTTTTGAATAAGGAGTTTTGCATTTTTTTTTATTAGGCCCTAAAAATTCTGTAGACAGCCCTGATTGAGAGATATTTTGCACACAAATAAAACAAACATATTTTTTCCCACATAGAATGTTCTCCAATGTAGACCAAATGTTTGTTGTGCCCTAAAATAATTCTCAGCTAATTTGTAACCTTGAAATCTTACAGATTAGGTTCCTGAACACAGTGTAATTAAATTA
The DNA here is from genome assembly GCF_028858775.2 of Pan troglodytes. Taxonomy (NCBI): domain Eukaryota; kingdom Metazoa; phylum Chordata; class Mammalia; order Primates; family Hominidae; genus Pan; species Pan troglodytes. The sequence continues at coordinate 169,428,239 of NC_072401.2, read as the reverse complement.
TAAATCAATAAAAAGTTTATCTAGAAAAATTCCAAAGTATAGGGAAGTCAACTAGCACAATTTCAGTCAAAGAAGACATGTATGAAAAGAGAAATCAGATATTTTAAATGGAACACTAATTAATATGTAATATTTAAAAATTTGAGTATATGTCCATTGAAAATTTGATCAGTATGTAGGGCAAATTTACATATTTTGAATGTCTATATTACCAAATGAGAAACTTTAAAAATCAATGATCACTGTTTTCCTCTCTAGAAGGTAGAAAAGAAAGAGTAAATTAAACCCAACATGAGTAAAAATAAAAGAAGACAAGAAAGAATAAAGGTAAGAGCAACCAACAATATCAATCTACAAAACTCAGCAGAGGTCTACTACCACGGGAAAAGTAATGAAAAACTTCCATCTAATCTAACCACAGATACACAGCAATGCTTGGCTGCAAAAGAAAGCAGGGGTAGAGAAAGTCCCACTTTTAGGCCCAGATGCCCACAGCGTGCCTAAGACTGAGGCTGGACCAGAACACTAGAGAATCTTCTCTCACCATGAGCCTAGTACTGAGTAACAATCAAACACTTACTACTTAGGCACTTTCCCTCCTTCTTTTTAAAAACAGGTCTCTGCAAATTATATAGCCATCGTGGGCTGGGGCAAGGATGTGGAGAAATATCTATTCTGCAGCACAAGCATAGGTTAGCTGAAAACTGAAAGGGAACCAAGAATATCCTCCAGCATCCAGATTGAAGGGTGCCCATCCTGAGCACAGGCAACAGCGACCAAATGCTAGAGAAATTTGAAGCTTGTGGTGGACTGATGGTAACCACAGCATGAACAAAATTCAAAGCCAGTTCAAATCCTAACTCCCTACAATATTGACCCAAAAGCAGAAGCATTGCTATTTTTAGTTATAATTCATTTTACCTTTACTGTAGATACCATATATGGCATTTGATCCAAAACTTTTGGACACATCTAAAAACAACAGCAAAAACAACAACATGAAGAAAACCATGGTCTGTTGCTTAGAAATAAAGCAATCAACAGAATCAGGTGCATGATGGCCCAGATTTGGAAATGATCAGATAAGGATTTTATAACAACTATGATTAATATGTGAAAGACTCTTATGGAGAAGATAGAAAATATGCATGAAATGAGAAATTTCAGCAGCAAGAATCAGGGGAAAATGCTGGAAATATAAAACACAATATCAGAGATAGAAAGTTTTTCAGTCTCGTTAATAGACTCTATACAGCTGAAGGAAGAATCAATGAAATTGAACATGGGTCAATAAAAATCATTCAAACTGAAATACAAGAGCAAAAAAAAAAAAAAAGAAAACAAGCAAACAAACATGCCAACAAAAACAAACAAAAACCAGAATTGAGCTTCTAAAAACTGTAGGGAAATACTGACAATGTCAACTAGTCCAAAATGCATATAATTGGAGTCCCAGAGGAGTTTAGGAAAACAAAGTGAAAACTCAAGGAAAAAAATTTGAAAAGATAATGGTTGCAAAACAGTATGTGTATTAGTTCATTTTGAATTTCTATAAAGAAAGACCTGAGGCTTGGTAATTTATAAAGAAAAGAGGTTTATTTTACTTATGGTTCTGCAGGCTGTCAAAAAGCATGGCACCAGCACCTGCTTCTGGTGAGGCCTCAGAAAGCTTTCACTCATGGTAGAAGGCAAATGGGGAGCAGCTGTGTCACATGCTGAGACAGGGAGTAAGAGAGAGGAGGGAGGCGATGCCAGGCTTTTTAAAGAGTCAGCTCTCCTTGTAACAGAGCAAGAACTCTCTCATTATTGTAAGGGTGGAACCAAGAAATTCATGAGGTATCTGCCCCCATGACTCAAACACCACCCACCCAGTCCCTCTTCCAACACTGGGGATCAATTTCAACATGAAATTTGGTGTGACAAATATCCAAACTATATCAGTATAAAAGAAATTAAATTACAGATCAAAAAATCTCAAAGAACACCTACCTGGATAAATAAGTAAATACACCTGTATACATCCTCATCAAACTGCTGGACACCAAAGGTAAACAATCTTTAAGGCAACCAGAGAAAAGAGACATAATCCACAAAAAGAAAAAATATATAAGAATTATAGCAGATATTTATTTTAAAAAATATGAAAGCTAGAGGACAATGCAGGGACATCTTCAAAGTACTAGGAAAAAATCACTTCATGTACTAAAAGAAGAACTATTATGATTATTAGGAGATGAAAAAAATTAGTTGAACAAAATTGAGTACTTATTGATAATAAATATCCTTGGAAAATTAGCAATAGAACTTTGACAAAGCCATTTATAATAAGCCTGTGGTTCATATAAAAATAATAATGAAACAGTATTTTCTTCCTAATACTGGGAACAATGCAAGATATTCCCTCACGAATTTTATTCAATATTTTACTCAATGTCTTGATCAGTGCAATAAGGCAGAGAAAATTTTTAAAAGGCCTACAGATTAGAAAGTAAAAAATACTTCTGTTATTATTCACAGAAGACATGATGCTTTTAAAGAAAATGTTTTCAAATCTAAAAAAACTGAATGAAAAAGAAAATTTTACCATTTGCAGGTTATGAGGTCAATAAACAAAGAAACAAAAGACACATTTTCTAATAGAAAATTAACAAAGAAATTAAACAAGTGATCAGCGCACATGCAAAAAATTGCCCAGAATTATATTTACCATGGAAATAAAAATAAAAACAAAAATGAGTTTTCACTTTATAACCACTGCAATGACTAAAGTCAACATCACTGATGATGGAAATGATGAAGTGGAGTAGGTGAAATCCTCATCCTTGTCTGGTAGGATTATAATATGGTACAACTATACTGAAAGAGTTTGGCAGGGTTTTTTTAATTTATGTATTTATTTTGAGCTGGAGCCTCACTCTGTTGTCCAGGCTGGAGTACAGTGCATGTTCTTGGCTCACTGCAACCTCTGGAATTTGGCAGTTTCTTAAAGCGTTCACCATATGATCCATCAATTCCACTCCTAGGAATTTAGCTACAAAAAATGAAAATATATATCCACAAACAGACATACAGTCGGAATATTCATAGAAGCTGTATTTATGCTACCCCAAAACTAGAAATAGCTCAAATAAACTGATTTTTTGATGAAATAGACTACTATTCAGCAATACAATACATATACTTCTGATACAGTCACAGGAATGAATCTTAAAACATGCTGAGCAAAACGAGTGAGACACAAAAGGTACAATATTATAATTCCTCGTACATGTAGTTCAAGAGTTAGCCAAAAAATATTATACCAGTAGAAATCAGACCTGATTCTAGTGACAGAAATCAGATGGGCTGATAGGAAATGCTGTACTGACTTCCAATGGCCATAAGGGATCTTATATCTAAGAATTTGAGGTGATAGTTATCCATATAACATCTGTGATCACTCACAGAATTGTACTGTCAAATTAGATACAACTTGTGTATAGATTATACCTCTATAAATTTGATTTAAAATATCAACATGAACGTCATCTACTTTTAATTTATTAAATTTGTTTCAGTACGTTTTCCTTTTTTCTGATAACTGCACATGTTCACATACTTGTATACGTCAACACTTTGTTAAGAAAAAAGAGAGATCAAATTGGACTGGAATTTATTGTCATGAGCATCAATCTTTTCCTCTTACTCTTGCTTAGCTATGATTTACTGGGGTAGATTTTTTAGTTCTTTAAGTCAGGGGTTCTCAACACCTGGACCACGGGTCAGTACTGATCCCTGGCCTGTTAGAAACTGGGCCACACAGCAGGAGGTGAGTGGCAGGTGAGCCAGGGAAGCTTCATCTGTATTTACAGTTGCTCCCCATCACTTGCATTACGGCTTGATTGCTTGTGCTCTGCCTCCTGTCAGATCAGCGGCAGCATTAGATTCTCATAGAAGTGCAAACCTTATTGTGAACTACGCATGTGAGGGATCTAGGTTGTGCTCTCCTTTTGAAAATCTAATGCCTGATGATCTGTCACTGTCTCCCATCACCCCCAGATGGGACTGCTTAGTTGCAGGAAAACAAGTTCAAGGCTCCCAGTGATTCTACATTATGGTGAGTTGTATAATTATTTCATGATATATTACAATGTAATAATAATACAAATAAAATGCACAATAAATATATGTTCTTGAATCATCCCTAAACAATTCACCCTCCCCACTGGTCTGTGGAAAATTTGTCTTCCACAAAACTGGTCCTTGATGCCAAAAAGATTAGCGGCCACTGTTTAAGTTATTTCATAGGAGTGCAAAAGGCTTACTGGAAAAAAGAATTCTTTCAACTTCAGAAATATTCTCCTACCATGTCTTATTTTCCCATCACCTAAGAACGTATAATGTTTTATTAATTTAAATTGCCAGCCTCTATCTAAGTTATCTAACTCATAATATTGGTGAGAGAAACCATCCTTAGAATATCCCTGCAAGCCAGTTCACACACTGAGCACTTCAGTAACAACTATCACTTTTATTGAAAGGTCCACAGTGTAAATGGCATGAGACTAAAATCCACAATATGTGAGAACATATGGTAATGCTTACACAAATGAATTACACCCTGTCCGAATGGTTCCCTTAGAGACTAGAATGGCGTGCTTGGTTTGCTCTTTGCAGTCAGTCTGCTTTAAGATGGAATGTAATTATAACTGAGAGTTGACAGTAGTAGCTTAATGATGGAAGAAAAATCTATAAAATCCATATGGATAACCTTCCCGAATCCACTGCTCTTTCTAATTGAAAGCCTTATGTTTGTATAGCCAGCTACTCCAACAGATTTTCTGATAAAGGTAAAATCAAGAATAATAGTCTACAGAAATTCTGAATGGCATCAGGAGGTGTAGAGAGTTTTTTAAAAGATGACAAAATCAATACAAAATCAGCAAAAAAGAAAATAGCTAAGCAAGTTTACAGAGTAAGTGTGAAATAGAGCAAATGAAGCCAAACAAAATTACTATTCCATTCTGTAAACGAAATATAGCTGCAGATCGTTGGGATTCACCCATGGTCAGTCAATACTTGCCTTCACGCCAATGTTTCCTGCAGTCACTGCAATTCCCTGCTTCGGGGCTTCTCCTTGACTGCAGGAGCAGACTCAGTTCCAGGGAAGTAAGCTATAAATGCCTTAGAATTAACACCTATGGAAGAAGTTCTCAAACTGTGTGGACGAGGATGTGACATTTAAACATCTCACTCTTTTGCCCTTCATGGGAATAATTCTGAGGAATGTTGTCTATGCTGTCTCCTAGAATTCGGCAGTGAGATCAGGGTACTCCTTTGCTCACAGTTGATAACTTTCCTGATACTATACCCCTCTAGTTTCCTTTCTTTTGTCTCACTTTTCCACTCCCCTAGCAAGGTTCACTGAACTCTATTCTCAATTAACTAATCACACTGAATTTCTTGTGTCAGTGACTGCATTTGTGGGAAGACAAAGAGGCGAAGCCAAGGGACAATAATGGATAGGAAAGGATACTAAATGTGGTATATATGTTTTGTGTAATTGAAATAATTTTAAATTGCAAGTAAGATTTGCATAAAATCTGCTGAATAATTATAGGCCCCTGACTCCTAAATCAAAGAAAAACAATAAATGTTCCCTAAGAAATGCAATGAAAGGAGAGACATTTTAAGGCAAAATCTGTTCCATTTCAAAGTTTAGGGAAAGGTGGTATGACCTCCTTAATTTCACGCTATTATTTATTCTCCCACAACATACTTAGTGTCTTAATAAATTCAGAGACAGTTTTCTAATCTGGCAATTTTTAAAGCCAGTCTTAGAGTCACTTTTCATTGAAAGTTCTGTAAATATGACATATGACTCAATTTCTCATTCATTTCCTCATGTGGCCTGATCATTGAGTTAGCTCTCTGGGTCTGTGTTCTCTCCTGCCTTCCACATGGCTTGAGGAGTAATCTGTGAACAACCGTCTCACCACCCTCCACCCAACCTCTTCCCTGTTCCCCCCAATTGCTCCTTACCAAAGGACAGTCAAGATTAAAGATTCCGCTGGACGACTCCATGCTAGGCATCAGGGTCAAATGGGCTTTTAACAGCATTTCCTAGGCTCCAGTTTTTTTTTTTTTTGACATTGATTGAATGAGCATTGCAATGGTCTTTTTTTTTAACCTATATAATAACATAACATATAAAATTTTATCTGAGTTTAGGGCAAAAGAAGCCCCAGAAGTCTATAAAATAGACCATGCACTCCAATTTAGTTTAGCAAAATTTTGCAATGTAATTTGCGGCTAAAAGCACAGCTAGCAATTGGGTGTTTGTTTTGCTTTTAAATTTTGTTGTTGTTGTTGTGTATGGGGCGTAGAAAAATAAGGGAGATGGGAAGTATGGGGACAACTATAGATTGTTTGCTTGTTTGCTTGCTTGAGTAAAAAAGAAAAAATTGAATCAAAAAATATTTTTCTCAAAATGAGGGCATATGGGCAAAAACCCAGAGTGGAAGCGATATTGTAGAGTCCTGGAAAGAAATAATCTGCATCCTATTTTTTTTTTAAGTCAAACCTCCATCGAAGTAACAATACGTCACATATTTTTCAGGGTCAAAAAGAGCAAGAGGAAGGATTGCAAAACCCTATTAAAAGAATGGGCATATAGTATAAGCTGAGTAACAGGTCTCTAACTCTCACTAAAATTTCCATGACAAGTGGGAAACAGCAGAATAATTTCTGCCTCCCAGGGTAACAGAGAGGAGAGAAAATACCTCTGAATGGGAAGAAGACAGGCAGAAAGCAACATGAGACATTTCATTGGGGCCAAACATGATGAATATTTCAGTGGATATTTGATTTATTCACTCATGAAATATTAATTTTGCAACTATTGTGCATCAATGCTATTCTGCGCGTGAGGAATATAGAAATAGGTAAGGTATAGGACTTTAGATAATGGTGTTTTATTGAAAACAAAAAGTGAAGAAAGAATAGGAAAAGCTGGGTCTGGGATGGACAATAGCATGGTAAGTAGGGTGGACAGGGACTGTCTCAATGAGAAGGGTGTGAGAAAACATGTAAAGAAAGTATAGTGTTACCAAGAAATAACAGAAAAATCCTCTGCAAAGTATTTGAGGAAGGATGCATCCTGGGATGCTCCATTATCAGCAAGGCTGTCAGTGAAGCTAGCTGAGTGGAGGGGAAAGTAGAAGGAGATGAGGTTAGAGAGATAATGAGAGTCATTGTAAGAATGCTGTGTAATACTCTTTGTTAGAACAGACATCATTAGAGAGATTTAAGCCAAGAAGTAACGAGTACTAATTTAAAATGTATAGAGATGGCTCTTGAGTTAAGAACAAAGTGTGGGGAAGGTAGGTGGATGCAGGGTGAAAAATTAGTAGGCTACTTCAATAATTCAGGTGTGAGGAGACACTGATTTGGAAAAAATGTCAGCAGTAAGGAGTAATACAAAATCAGATTCTGTATACCTTTGGAAATAGAGTCTTCAGGATTTGCTGACATTTTGGATGTACAATGCAAAATAAATGAGGGAAATATGACGGCATTTTTTTTTGGCCTGAAGAACTGAAAGGAGTTTCAATTATTTGAGATGAGTAAGACTGGGTAAAATGGGTTGAGGGGTTGGATAAGCTCAGGGGTTTGGTATTGACATCACACTTTAGGTGAGCAATCCCACCGATGCCCGTATGTTTCAGAATGAAGAAACATCTATTGCCCCTTCCAAACCATGGTGATTGACTCTCATACTATAACTCTAAATTAATATTAAAAGGCCTACGTTGGAAATAAATTGATTTGGAATAAAAATAGTTAAATTTATTGTAAAAGGAAAATAATGAAAAAGACCAGTGTCCATGAAGAATTTTTTTTTTTTTAGATGAAGTTTTGCTCTTGTCACCCAGACTGGAGTGAAATGGCATAATCTTGGCTCACTGAAACTTCTGTTTCCCGGGTTCAAGCGATTCTCCTGCCTCAGCCTCCCACGTAGCCGGGATTACAGGCATGTGCCACCATGCCTGGCTAATTTTTATATTTTTAGTAGAAATGGGCTTTCACCATGTTGACCAGGCTGGTCTCGAACTTCTAACCTCGGGTGATCCACCCGTTTTGGCCTCCCAAAGTGCTGGGATTACAGGCGTGAGCCACAGAGCCCAGCCCATGAAGAATATTTTTACTGGGAGTAGCTGAACAAACAAGTTGTTGCTAAGTTCCCTTATAGCTTTAATATCATAAATCAAATGGACAGGACATCTTTTAGTCCTCACTCTCCTTGTCAGATTGGAGATAGTTGACTGTTCTTTCTGAAACGTTCTCTTATCTCTGTGATTGTATGTTCTCCAAGTACTTGACCATTCCTTTTATATCACATATTCACCACCCTTTTATTTGGTTATTCAATACAGAAATTTCTCAAGTATTAGTCCAATTTATTTTCAAAATAAGATCTTTCAATATTCTTGTTCATCTCTAGAGCATCTATCAATATTATAGCTTGATTACTGTTGAAGTTAAATCTATATCCCTTATTTCTCATTTGAGATCAAATCAGGATTCGAGCCTGATGGAATGAGCACCCTAAGCAAATTATTTGCCCATCCCTGTATTTTTTCCTCCCCCATGAGTTCTTAGAGGACATTGCTCAGGCATAGGGTACATAAAGTGTTAAGGCTTTTGATTACTTTTGTTGTTAAATTTCCTCTAAAATATTGTATCAATTTATACTTTCACCAGGAATATATTATCTGAGGAGGCTTGTTTGTATCCTTTCCAACCCCAAATGCTATTACTTTTAATATTGAAAAATTTGATCAATTAAATATATCTTAGTATTTATATCACTATTTTTAGCAACTTGCATTTTATTTTTATGAATTATTTGTCTTTCTGCTTTGATTTTTTTCCATTGAACATGCGTATTTTCTGACAAATTTTAAAAATCATCTCATTGAAAATAGATGATCCAGTCTCTGTGTTGAAATTTATTATCCTTTGATTAATTTTTTCCTTTGACCTAGAAAATAAAAATATCTATACAGGTTGAACATCCCTACTCCAAAAATTTAAGTTTGAATATGCTCTAAAATATGACACTTTTTGAGTGCCAACCTGATACCGTTAGTGAAAATTCCATACCTGACCTCATGTGTTGGGTTGCAGTCAAAATATAGTCCAAACTGTTTCATGCAGAAAATTATTTAAAATGTTATATAACATTACCACAAGGCTGTGTGTGTAAGGTATATATTAAACATAAATAAATTTGTGTTTAAACTTGGGTCTCATTTCCAAATTATCTTGTTATGTATATTCAAATATACCAAAATCTGAAAAAAATTCTAAAACCCAAAACATTTCTGTTCTCATGCATTTTTAATAAGGGATACTCAACCTGTATCTAGATTTATCTTTTCAGTTCAGTTTTGGGTATGACCAACAGATGTTTGGACATATATATCAAGCTCAAAAAGAGAGAACTCTCCAGGGAAAATTGGATGGCAGAGAAAGTAATGGAATAAACAGAAATTATACTTGCTGATTAGAACCCATCTATGTGGACACGGTGATAAGTCACCTTTTTTGTTTACTTGAAATTCCTTTTTAAAAGTGCCAGAAATACATAAAAAACAAATTTTGCACAAGTAAATTAAAGTTGTTATATATTATATGTAATATCTACTTTTAGATGGTGATTATAGATTTCCTATATTTACTATAAAATTATTTCTTCTATGGTTTTCATATATATTTCTATAAAATAATTTAATATGCTTTTTAATGACCTGGGTTATTTTGGTTCTGTACAACTTTTAGAGTTGTGCTTAACAGAATAAATCGTAACACTGTAGAACCTTTTAGAACTTGACTTATTTTCTCATTATCTAAACTATGCAGGAAGCATCTTTACATTAGTTCTTAACTATTTATACAAATAATAGCGCAATTCTGATTGTCTTTATAAAACTACTCTACTCTTAATTAAATCTCTTTCAGAAAAGAGATTGTTTAGGACTATAAACAATTTCTTCACATGGGAAAGAACAGAAAATTGTTATACACTGTATTTGTAAATTGGAAAATAGTGCTTGTGAGTAAATAGCTGTTCTATTACTAGTTTGTATTTTCTATACAATATGATGACTGCTTCAGTTTATAATTAACTCGTAAAAGAGTGCATATGATAAATTCTCCAAAATACCATAAAATAATATGTACCATTTCATTTCTGAGAATGTCATTCTCATGCCTACTTTATTCTCATTTTGTTAAAAGAAAGCTGAATAATCGGAGTTCAGATACTGCCCTCTATATTCTGAATTACGTAACTATGTGGATTTGCAGAAATGAGGTTTTTTTTTAACTTTTATGTTGTTTGGGGTTACACATGCAGTTTTCTTATATAGGTTAACTTGTGTCAAGGGGGTTTGTTGTACAGATTATTTTATCACCCTGGTACTAAGCCTAGTACCCAATAGAATTTTTTTTTTTTTTCTGATCCTCTCCCCCTCCCAATCTCCACCTTCAAGGAGGTCTGGGTGTCTGTTCTTCTCTTCTTTGTGTTCATGAGTTCTTATTTTACTTCCACTTATAAGTAAGAAGATGTGGTATTTGGTTTTCTGTTCCCATGTTAGTTTGCTAGGGATAACGACCTTCAGCTCCACCCATGTTCCCACAAAAGACCTGATCTTGTTATATTTTTATGGCTGCATAGTATTCCATGGTGTATATGCACCACATTTTCTTTATCCAATCTGTCATTGATGGGCATTCAGGTTGATTCCATGCATTCACTATTGTGCAAAGAACATTCACATGCATTTGTCTTTGTAATAGAATGATTTATAGTCCTCTGGGTAAATGCCCAGTAATGGGATTGTTGGGTCAAATGGTAGTTCTGTTTTTAGCTCTTTGAGGAATTACCATACTGCTTTCCACAACGTTTGAACTAATTTACATTCCCACTAATACTGTGTAAATGTTCCTTTTTCTCTGCAACCACACCAGTATCTGTTATTCTTTGACTTTAATAGTAGCCATTCTGACTGGTGTAAAATGGTTTCTTATTGTGGTTTTGATTTACATTTCTCTAATGATCAATGACATTGAGCTTTTTTCTTATGTTTTTTGGCCACACGTATGTCTTCCTTTGAAATGTCTGTTCATGATCTATGCCCTCTCTTTAAGGGGGTTGTTTGTTTGATTTTTCTTATAGATTTGTTTACATTCCATGTAGATGCTGAATATAAGACCTTTGTCAGTTGCATAGTTTGCAAAAATGTTCTCCCATTCTGTAGTTTGTCTGTTTACTCTGTTGATAATTTCTTTTGCTGTGCAGAAGCTCTTAAGTTTAATTAGATCCCATTTCTCAATTTTTGCTTTTTCTGTGATTGCTTTTGGTAACTTTGTCATAAAATCTTTGCCTATTTCTATGTCTAGGATGCGATTGCCTAGGTTATCTTTCAGGGTTTTTATAGTTTTGAGTTTTACATTTAAGTCTTTAATCCATCTTGAGTTGATTTTTGTATATGGTGTGAGGAAAGGACCTGGTTTCAATCTTCTGCATAAGGCTAGCCAGTTGTTCCATCACCATTTATTGCATAGGGAATCCTATCCCATTATTTGTTTTTTCAGCTTTGTTAAAGATCAGATGGCTATAGGTATGCAGCATTATTTCTGGGCTCTTTATTCTGTTCCTTTGGTCTATGTGTCTATTTTTGTACCAGTGTCATGCTGTTTTGGTTACCGTAGCCCTGCAGTATAGTTTGACGTTGTGTGGTGCGATGTCTCCAGCTTTGTTCTTCTTGCTTAGGATTGTCTTGGTTATTTTGGCTCTTTTTCATTGCATGTAAATTTTAAAATAGTTTTTCCTAGTTCTGTGAAGAATGTCATTGGTAGTTTGATGGAAATAGCACTGAATCTATAAATTGCTTTCGGCAGTATGTTCATTTTAATAATATTGATTCTTCCTATCCATGAATATAGAATGTGTTTCCATTTGCTTGGGTCATCTCCGATTTATTTCGGCAGTGTTTTGTAATTCTCGTTATAGAGATCTTCTACTTCCCTGCTTAGCTGTATTCTTTGGTACTTTATTCTTTGTGTGGCAATTGTGAATGAGATTGCTTTCTTCATTTGGCTCTCAGCTTGACTGCTGTTGGTGTATAGGAATTCTAGTAATTTTTGTAGATTAATTTTTTATCCTGAAATTTTTCTGAAGTTGTTTGCCAGCTGAAGGAGCTTTTGGGCTGAGACTATGTTGTTTTCTCATGAGACGACATGAGATATAGGATCATGTCGTCTGCAAACAGGAGTCATTTGACTTTCTTTCTTCCCGTTTAAATGCTTTATTTCTTTCTCTTGCCTAATTGCCGTGCTCAGGACTCCTGATACTTTGTTGAATAGGAGTGTTGAGAGAAGGAATCCTTATTTGTGCCAGTTTTTAGGGGGAATGCTTCTGGCATTTTCCCATTCAGTATGATGTTGGCTGTGGGTTTGTCATAGACGGCTCTTATTATTTTGAGCTATGTTCTTTCATAGTTTTTAACATAAAGTGATGTTAAATTTTATCAAAAGTCATGTCTCCATCTATTGGGATAGGCATGTGGCTTTTTTCTTTAGCTCTTTTATGTGATGATTCACATTTATTAATTTGCGTATGTTGAACCAACTTTGCATCCCAGGAATGAAACCTACTTGATTGTGGACAATTCAGCTTTTTGAAGTGCTGCTGGATTTGGTTTACCAGTATTTTGTTAAGGATGTTTGCATCAATATTCATCAAAAATATTGGCCTGAAGATTTTGTTGTTGCTATTGTTGTGTCCGTGCCAGCTTTTGGTATCAGGATGATGTTGGCCCCACAGAATGAGTTGGGAACGGGTCCCTCCTTCTCAATTTTTTGGAATAATTTGACCAGGAATGTTTCTAGCTCTTCTAAAGTACATCTAGTAGAATTCAGCTTTCAATCTCTTTGGTCCTGGGCTTTTTTGGTTGGTTGGTTATTTATTTCTGATTTAGTTTCAGAGCTTGTTATTGGTGTGTTCAGAGACTCAGTTGCTTCCTAGTTCAGTCTTATTAGAGTGTATGTGTCCAGGAATTCACACATCTCTACCAGGTTTTCTAGTTTGTTTGTGTAGAGTTGTTCATAGTAGTTTCTGATGGCTATTTTTATTTCTGTGGGGTCAGTGGTAACATTATTTTTGTCATTTCTAATTGTGTTTTTCTGGATCTTCTGTCTTTTCTTCATTAGTCTAGCTAGTGGTCTATCTTATTATTATTATTATTTTGAAAAACTAACTTTTGGATTTGTTGATCTTTTGAGTGGATTTTCAGGTCTCAGTTTCCTTCAGTTCATCTCTGATTTTGATTATTCCCTGTCTTCTGCTAGCTTTAGGTTTGATCTGCTCTTATTTCTCCAATTCTTTCAGTATGATGTTAGATCGTTAATTTGAGATCTTTCTAACTTTTCCATGTGGGCATTTAGTGCTAAGAATTTCCCTCTAAAAACTGCCTCAGATGTATCCCAGAGATTCTGGTAAGCTATATTTTTATTCTCATTAGTATCAAATAACTTCCTGATGTCTGTCTTAATATCATTATTCACCCCAAAGGCATTTAGGAGTCTGTTGTTTAATATTTCTATGTAATTGCATGGTTTTGAGTAATTTGTTTTTAGTCTTGATTTTTTTTATTGTGCTATTGTCCGAGCGTGCGTTTGGTATTAATATAATTTTGATTCTTTTGCATATGCTGAGGTTTATTTTATGTCCAATTATGTGGTCAATTTTAGAGTATTTGCCATGTGGCAATGAGTAGAATGTATATTATCTTATTTTTGGGTAGAGAGTTGTGTAGAGATTTTTATATCTGCAAGTGAATATTTTTACTGATTGCAGGCTTTCACAGTGGTAATATAGATATCAGATAATAAAATAATGGTACTCAACTACTAAGGTGAAAATTAGCTCTTAAATCATAATTCATCAATACTTTTTTATAGTATGGCATGGTTTTTGTTTTGGTGAGATATTTGTGTGCATAGCATACATTTTTGATAGTATATATTTCTTTAACTTTCTACATCCTATACTTTGCATAATTTCTACAGACCAGTATCATTCACCCAATGTCTGTCATAGAGCCTAAATTATATTGGGTGCTCAATAATTTTGAATAGATTGGTATATAAATAAAGGTCCAATCTAGAAGCTGAAAGACTTATTGGCACACAATGTTTGTGGAGGGTGCAGATATTTAAATTATTGCGGTAGCAAATAACTAGAAAAGTAGAGAATCATTATGCAATTCAATATTTAGTTGATTCATTTCTAAGGGGCTTTTCAGGCTGATGATAAATTACCAAGGCCAAGGTTAATAGAAGTTACTCCTTTATTAGGCTCTAAGTTTCTCAAACCTGAAGACAATGTATTTTTTACCACTGTATTCTCAATACCTTACAAAATGAATACCTGGTAAATTTTAAGTTCTAAACAAATATTATGGATCAGAGGAAGAAAATGAAGGAAGGTAGGAGGAAAGGATAGAAAGAACCCTATATTAGTAATCGTTCCCCATTCTGTCCTCTCCCCAACTCCGAACAACATAAATCTACTTTCAATCTCTATAAACTCGTTTCTTCTGGACATTTCATATAAATTAAATTTTATAATATGTGGCCTTTTGTATCAGGCTTCTTTCATTTAGCACAATGCTTTCAAGTTTCATTCATTTTGTAACCTGTATCATTCTTTTTGCATGGATGAATAATTTATCAAATGGTTATGCAACATGTTTATCCATTTATCAGTTGTGGACATTTGGGTTATTTCCACTTTGGGGATATTATAAGGAATATTATAAATATTAATTTACAACATTTTAAATGTAAATGTGTTCATTTTTCTTCGTTATATACCTACAAATAGAATGGCCTATTATATGATAACTCTATGTTTAGCTTTTTGAGGAATTTTCCAAAGTGGCTGCATCATTTACATTCCTACTAGCAATGTATGAGAGTTTTAATTTCTCCACATCTCTATAACACTTGTTATCGCCTTTTAAAAAAAATTTATGAGCAACCTAGTGGATGTGAAATGATGTCTCATTGTGATTTTTAACTTGCATTTTCCTAATGACTAGTAATGTTGAGCATCTTTTCATGTGCCTATTGACAATTTGTACCCTTATTGGAGAAATTCTTATTTATACCCTATGACCAATTTTTAAATTGAGTTTGTCTTTTTATTGCTGAGTTGTAAAGGGTTTTTAAATATATGATGGATACTAATACCTTATTAGATATATGATTTGTTTTTTGTTTGTTTGTTTGTTTTTTATTATACTTTAAGTTTTAGGGTACATGCGCACAATGTTCCGGTTTGTTACATATGTATACATGTGCCATGTTGGTGTGCTGCACCAATTAACTCGTCATTTAACATTAGGTATATCTCCTAATGCCATCCCTCCCCCCTCCCCCCACCCCACAACAGGCCCCAGTGTGTGATGTTCCCCTTCCTGTGTCCAAGTGTTCTCATTGTTCAGTTCCCACCTATGAGTGAGAACATGCGGTGTTTGGTTTTTTGTCCTTGCGATAGTTTGCTGAGAATGATGGTTTCCAGCTTCATCCATGTCCCTACAAAGGACATGAACTCATCCTTTTTCATGCTGCATAGTATTCCACGGTGTATATGTGCCACATTTTCTTAATCCAGTCTATCATTGTTGGACATTTGGCTTGGTTCCAAGTCTTTGCTATTGTGAATAGTGCCACAATAAACATACCTGTGCATGTGTCTTTATAGCAGCATGATTTATAATCCTTTGGGTATATACCCAGTAATGGGATTGCTGGGTCAAATGGCATTTCTAGTTCTAGATCCCTGAGGAATCACCACACTGACTTCCACAATGGTTGAACTAGTTTACACTCCCACCAGCAGTGTAAAAGTGTTCCTATTTCTCCACATCCTCTCCAGCACCTGTTGTTTCCTGACTTTTTAATGATCTCCATTCTAACTGGTGTGAGATGGTATCTCATTGTGGTTTTGATTTGCATTTCTCTGATGGCCAGTGATGATGAGCATTTTTCATGTGCTTCCGCACTGCAAAAGAAACTACCACCAGAGCAGATATATGATTTGTAAACATTTTCTCCTACTCTGTGGATTGTACTTTTATTTTATTGATGATTTCCTTTGAAGCACAGAAGATTTTAAATTTGATGAAGTCTAAATAATCTGTTTTTCTTTTTCCACTTGTGCTTTTGGGGATATCTAAGGAACAACTGCTAAATCCAAGGTTATAAAAATACATTCCTATTTTTTTTCTAAGACGTGTATAGATTTAGCTATTACATTTTATTTTTTGTGTTGGTAGGGGTCTGATTTCATTTTTTTGCATGAGGATATCTAGTTTTCTAAGCACCATTTGTTAAAGTCTATCTTTTCTTATTGAATTGTCTTGATGCTCTTGTCAAAATTTTGTTATCATAAAAATGACCATGAATGTAAGAGTTTGTTTTTGGACTCTAAATGCCATTGGTCTCTATCTCTGTCTTTTTGGCAGTGCCCAATACTTTTGATTACTGTAGTTTTGTAGTAAGTTTTGAAATCAGAAGTGTGAGTCTTTTAGCTTTTTCTTCCTTTTCATGATTGTTTTGGCTCTTCCTGGTTTTTTGCATTTTCATATGAATTTTAGGACTAGCTTTCTTTTCCGTTTCTACACAAGATGGTACTACAAATTTGATAGAGATTGCACAGAATCTATAGACCATTTCAGAGACTATTGTTGTCTTAGCAGTATTGAGTCTCCCAACCCAAGAAAATGGGATATCATTTCACTTACTTAGGTCATCTTTAATTAATTTTAATAATATTTTGCAGTTCTTAATGTATAAGTTCTACTCCTTTTTTGATAACTTTATTCTTAAGTATTTTACCTCTTTGATTTTATCGTAAATATTCTATTTTTTTTTTTTTTTTTTGAGACAGAGTATCACTCTGTAGCTCAGGCTGGAGTACAATGCCATGATCTCATCTCACTGTAACCTCCACCTCCTAGGTTCAAGCGATTCTCCTGCCTCAGCCTCCCAAGTATCTTGGACTACAGGTGTGCACCATCACGCCTGGCTAATTTTTGTATTTTTAGTAGAGATGGGATTTCACCATGTTGGCCTCTGGTCTTGAATTCCTTTTCAGATTGTTTATTTCTAGTGTATGGAAATGATAGTGACCTTTGCATAATGATTTTGTATCCTGTACTATGCTTAACCTGTTTATTATTTCCATTAGGGTTTTCTTTGGTGGATATTTTAAAAAAATTTTAATAGAAATAATTCTATCACCGAAAAGTAGAGATAGGTTGCTTTTTCTTTTTCACTCTATATGTCTTTCATGGTTTTGCCTAGTTTCTCCATTTTGCAATGGTGAAAGAAATGTTAACAGTCAACATCTTTGTCTCAATCATGGTCTCAGGGAAAAAGTTTTCAGTCTTTCTTCATTAAGTATGATTTTAGCTGTTTTTAAAATAGATAACATTTTTTAAGTTTAGAAAGTTCTTTTGTTTTTAGCTTGTTGAGAGTTTTCATCATATAAGGATGCTGGATTTTGTCAAATGCTTTTCCAGTATCTGTAGAGTTTATCATGTGATTGATGTCCTTTATTTTACTTGCTGTATTTGATTGATTTTCACTTGTTGAACCAAGTTTGTAACCTGGGAACAAATCCTACTTGGACATGGTATTTAATTATTTTTATACGCTCCTGGATTTGGATCACATGTCAAAAGTATTTATAATTCCTCTTTTGACCTTTTTATATGGCCCATTGATTATTTAGGATGGTGTTGTTTAATTTGCACATATTCATGAATTTACAAATCATCTTCTTTTTGTTGATTTTTATTTCAATTCATTATGGTAAAAGCAAATACTCTGTATTATTTTAATGCTTTAAAATATATTGGTAGTGTTTTTTTTTTGAGACTAAAGTGTTTCTTGTAGATAGAGTATAGTTGGATCCTGTTTTCTTTCCCTACATTCTGCAGTCTCTGCCTTTTGATGGGTGTTTATTCCATTGACATCCACTGTAATTACTGTTAAGATAGGATTTATTTTATTTATTAAGGTAGGATTTATTTTGGTTTATTTCTATGTTTTTCTTATTTTATTTTTCTTTTCTTCCATTATTTCTTTCATCTGCATTAAGTATTTTCTAGTGAGCCATTTTAATTCCCTTGTTATTTCTTTTACTACCTGTTTTTTGAGTTAATTTCTTAAAGTTCATTCTGGGGATTAACATTTACAACTTAATTTATAACAACCTACTTCAGATTAATACCAAATTCATTCCAATATTACTAAAAAATTTTACTCCTATTTAGCTCTATTTTCTTTCCACTACTTAGTGCTATTATTGTCATACAAGTTGCATTTTTATATATTTATATATAATACATATAATTTATGTCTAATATATTTATATATACATATAAACACATAAACAATGTTTTGTAATTATTTCTTTATGCAGTTTTTATTTCAATGATGTAGGAAAATAATTACAAAGAAAAATACATTTATACTCTATATTTTACTATGTAAGCATTTTTGTTGGTGTTTTTTTATGTATTCATTTGGACTAAATTACTGTATAGAAAGTCCCTTTTGTTTTGTCTTATATAAGGTAAAATGTGTCAATGAATAATTCTAAAAAACTCTTCATAAGTAAGTCTGAGATCAAGATGGCTTCACTGGTGATATAATCAAATAATTAAGACAAAACTAATGTTAATTTCTGACAAAAAATTTCAATAGCTGGAGGAGGAGAAAAAAATCACCGGTTCAATTTATGAAGTCAGCATTATCCAGATAGTAAAACCAAAGAAACAAATACCAAGAAAACAGTATCACTCAGTAATGTAAAGGGAAGTGTCATTAAGAAAATTTTAATATATATGAAATACATAAGAAAGATAATACATAGTGATCAAGTAGGGTTTATCCAAAGAAGACAAGTTGAGCCTTTGAAAATCAATTGATGTGATTCAGCATATCCAAAGATAAAGAACAAAAATCCATATGATGATCTAAATAGGTAGAAAGCTTTGGACAAAATTTAATAGTACTTCATAATTAAAAACCACAAATAACATCAACAACAAAAATCTCTCAACAAACTAATAATACTTTGGAAACTTACTCAAACTGATAAAATGCATCTATGAAAACTTGTAGCTCACATCAAACTTAATAATAAGACTGAATGCTTTCTCCCTAACACTGGGATCAAGACAAAGATGTCTGTTTTCACCACTCCTATTCAACATTGTAATGATACTGCTAGCCCACCTCACTAATGTCTCCTCGGGGTAGGCAGAAGTGGAAAAATATTTGCTAGTTGCAATCGTCTTCATATATCATGATAACCAAAAGCATCTGTTGGAAGAAATGCAATTATATGGAAGCAGAACAGAGTGAACAAAAATTATTCTAGGTCTCCCCAAAGAAAGTGAAGCAAGTAAAACACACAGGAAAAAGCCATGTGATTCAGGATACACACTTAATGCGGTAGAACCAGTCCCTATTGCAAGGATTTGATAAAGACAGAGAAAAAAGAAAATGAAAAAGAGGTTCTAAACTGCAGCTATCCATGACCACATCATAAGCAAATTATCTATTATGCTAGGAAGTGATTGATTCAAGAAAATATAGAACAGCGTAATCAAGGATGTTTTCCTAAAGTATTATGTGCTTTGTACATCAGTCAGCGGGCAGAAACTACACTGATAATGTGAAGGAGAATTTTTATTCAAGAAATTAGTAGCAGGGGATTACCTATTAAGAAGATAAACAGAACTGTAAAAGTTATAGGTATAGCCGATATAAGAAGCATCCACCAACTCTAGGGCTTACAGAACAAATATAGAAGAAAGATCCCATCATGGAAAATATATTCAGAACTTGAAGAATGCGCGCTTGGAGCCCACTCATGGTGGAGAACTTTGTTGAGGTGCCATAAACCAGGGACAGTGGGAAGGAAACACACTGGGCAGCTTTTCACTGTAATACAAGAGACACTCACTAGGAATCTTGTGCCAGCAAGAGGGACTATGAAGCTCTCTGATGGGAGTGTCATCTGTATTGACTAGGATTCACCTGCTAAGATAATGGCAAAACCAGATGGAGGGTTTGTACCACTGGGTCTCTTGCATAGCACTGTCAGGGAAGCCACCCATTGATGAGACCCCACTTGCTGATGAGGTAACATTTTCATTGTGCCATAAGAGGCAGAAGGAAAACAAGCAAGCAAGCAAACTCTTTTAAACAGTAAGAAAATTGTCTTTTTCATACAGTGTTCATCCAGCACCTTTCACTGAAAATGCTTTCATTATGCAATCTGGCAAAGAAGGAATATCTGCAGGGCCCAGCTCAGTTATCACAAGACTAGGCAAATAAGGATGGATTTGGCAATACATTTATACCTGGCACACTTGGCTGGAGGTCAGCCTGCATCCTCCTTTTTTTTTTCCCCAAAGGGAGTAGAAAGGGCGTGCCATAGCCCTCAGTCAGCTCTCTCTAAAGATGTTGTCACTCTCCACTATCTCTCCTCTCATGTATAATCTTTCATAAGGCTATTTATTAAACAGCAGCTTAATAGTATTGGAACTTGTTCAGAGTTAACTCTAGGATGTATAGGTAAATGGCATTCATTGTTTATTTCTTGGTTCAGGCTGTTGAAACCTGTAGAAAAGAGGGAAGTCATATTTCACATCCTTTACTACGCTTACTTAATTTCAAGGTTTTCTTATCTGATAATGTAAAACTATCTGAGAATAAAACATAGGCATATGTGACAGAATCAAAGCAATACAACATCATCTGTACATTTTTATTTTTTCGTGGGCTTCAAAGAAGATAACTTAAAGACAGCTGATGTAGGTATGATGGAACAAAAGGTGACAGGGAAACACCTGTGCTTTAAATCAAGTATAGGATAATTTATCTTTATATTCAAATTAAGATTTTCCTGGATGAAAGCATGTAAGAGTAGACATTTTCTCAAATACTCTTAGATGACAAAACACAACATTGAATCATTTCTAAAGTAATTTGAGATAGTACGTGCCACAGAGAAAGAGTTGTATTACTTTTGTACTTCAAACGACAGAAAGTGATGCCGTGATGGTCTGAGAAACATTAGGTGGACATGTTGGGCTATAGACAGTTTATGTGCAGCACCTCAGATCTCATTGTTCTCACCTGTCACTAGACCATTTTTTTTTTGTTCAGGCCGGGTAGAGTCATATTGGAATCTGAGACAAAAGGAAAAATGTGCAGTCATATAGATACTTATCAAAATATTTTTCTTTATTTTCAACCAAATGGCAAAAGTTACTGAGAGTTCTACAATTAAAAAAAAGACTTTATGTCAAGCCTCAAATTACCTCATCTGTTTGTAGGCAATTTTCAACCCTCTTCAAATTACCCTGCAAAAATCCTGATGACTGCATTGGTCAGGAACTGTTGGATCACTGCAAACTGCTGCTTTTTGGGTTTTTTTGTTTGTTTGTTTGTTTGTTTGTTTTTTGCATGACTCAAAGTAGTTAATCTAACAAATAACAGCTTGTCTTTAGTTTAAACTATATTATATTTATTGATTTTGCATTAATTTTATTTTTTAAGTATCATGTTAAATGTTATTTATCTCTATTATTGAGTTTTTGATGCACCCTTAAATTTTGCAAAAGAGACAAGTGACTCTTGCCTGACCCCAACCTCATGCCTACAACTTGTTCTGCTATAGTAATTCTCTACTGAAGCAGTCATCCCTCCAAGGGCCTTGATAATTTTAGGTTAGCACACTGCGTAGTCCTAGTTTCATTCTTATAAAAAGCACTTATTTTATCCAAATCTTTAAAAAAAATGTTTTTGCTCTTACCAAGGCATGAAACACTGCATACTCACCAGATAAGAAAAGCACATGTAATCCAGAAATACAGAGTAAATCTTTGACCAATAGCATTCTTTCTTCTTCCTCACCATCATCGACACCCCTACTCTGGCAGATGTATCTGATATGCAATACATCATATGGATTCTTACACATACGTATCTAGGATTAAACAACTCCCATCCCTTTGGTATTATATTGGCTCTCTCCTTTTCTGCCTCATAACTCTTCTTCCTCACTACTGAGATTGTCTTTCCTAATACAGATGTAACAGATAAGGCTTTGCTTCAGACTCTGTTTTCTGGAGAACACAAGCTAAGATAAGGAGTACACACCCAGGCTTGCTGGGACCATGCCAGCCTTTGGAAAAATTTTCAATTATTTGCATATATTGCAGGCAATATTATTTTAGGGAATGGAATTGCAGTAGTTTTCCTCTCATAGAGACCTCCAAAATTCCAATGTTACTACTATGTGTAAAGGAATCCATTTTCCCTGAAAATCACAAACTCAATCCATTATTAGTAATTTGCTTAAGAACAGATTCACATTTAGCTGATGTCCTAAATATATGTTTCATGGCAAAAAATTGTGTAAAGTATTTAAGATTATAGAAAAATTAAAGTACTAAATATACGAAGAGTTAATCTAATTCTGAATATAAGAAAGAACATTGTAAGCTAGCAAACAAAGAGCAAATTTCGTTTAACAATTTTCTTTTGAATATGTTGCTAAAACCTTAAATGTAAAGAATATCAACAAATATCACAGCAGTACATTTTACAATAATAGGTTATAAGATGCAAAAACTAAATCACAATAGTCACCAAATAGTATTTACAACTTAGGTGAAAAAAAAGATAAATGTTAACCCATGGGTGATAAATCTTTCTTTTCGTTGTTGTTTTTGAGAGACAGTCTTGCTTTGTTATCCAGGCTGGAATGCAGTGGGGCAATCATGGTTCACTGCAGCCTCAACCTCCCAGGCACAAGTGATCCTCCCACCTCAGCCTTCGGAGTAGCTGGAACTACAGGCCAGTGCCATAATGCCCAGAAACTTTAAAAAATTTTTTATAAAGACCCTATTCTCCTATGTTGCCCAGGCTGGTCTCTAAATACTAGGCTTAAGTCATCCTCCTGCCTTGGCCTCCCAAAGCATTCGGATTACAGGTGTGAGCCACTGTGCCAGGCCACAAATCTTTAACTACTGAGTAGCATTAGAAGTGATGTGGCAGGCAATTTACATCAGCAAGTGATTGAGAAGAAAAAGAAATAAATTGAATATCAGCATACTTTTTAACTCTTCTGGTTACAGTTGCTTGCTGAAATATTTACCACCTCCCTCTTTAACTGTCCCACAGTTTTTAATAATTTCTATAATGCTTTGATGGTCTCTCTCAAAGGAACGGTGTCAGTGATATTTCAGATTTAATTCCAACATTTTGAAATAATAAATGGGCTGATTAATTCAGGGACAAAGTATCAGAAGATTAAATATGAACTTCTATCTTCATGTATACAAATTTCATGTATATTTATTTCAAAAATGTAAATGGACAAATGTCATTTAAATGGTAAAAATCAGTTGAGAAATTAAGTTTTTATTCTTACAGATACAAGGCAGTATATATTAAATATATCTTTATGTTGAAAAATATTTACAAAATACCTTTGTACCCTAATCCTTTACTATGTAAATAACATCAAAATACTGAAATAAGCTCTTCAATGTTTACGTTTTAAAACCCCCAATAAATGCTTTCAAAAGTCTGGCTAAATTCTTGAAAATTTTAGTATTACTGAATTACATATCAGAATACTATTTTATTTAAGCTTTTACAGAGCCATATATATATATGTGTGTATATATATAAATATATATGTATTTGAAGAGAAGTATATATATATGAAGTATATATATACTTCATATACCAGCTTCCATATATAGGAAATATACATATATGAAGAGAAGTATGAATCTCAATTCTCTAAGACCATATTTCAAGGAAGTAGAAAAGGAATGTCATACGCATCCCCTCAAAAACAGAAAAAGAAAATATTAACAAAAAGTCATGATGAAATAAAACTATATAATAAAATCAGTAAAGACAAAGCTAGAATGAGGAAAAATTAAACATTTTAAAACAAAAGAAATCTAGTAAATCTGTTCACAGAAAATAAAGATAGAAAATATGTATTACTATTATGGGTAACAAAGCAAAAAATATCATGGCAGACCTAAGACATTAAAATGACCCGCAATTACAGCTAGATAGAAGGATTAAGCTCTAGTGTTTCATAGCACTGTAGAGTGACTATATATTATATCGTTTCATGTAGCTAGAGGGAGGATATTGAATGTTCCTAACACCCCAAAAAATAAAAAATATTTGTGATATTGGGCATGTTGATTTCCCTGATCTGATAACTGTATATAATATGTATGATAACATTCCTATGTACCCCATAAATATGTTCAATTACTTGGTGTTAATTTAATTTTTAAATATAAAAATTTAAAAACAAAAATAAAATAAGTCTATTTTGAAAGTATTTAAATCAGTAACATTGGAAGAAATAAATTTCTTAATAATTGCAACTTAAAATTGACTAAAAAGAAAATCTGAAAAGTCTAATTTCTATTAAAATATTTAATATTTTATAACGTATTTTTCCACCAAAAAATCCCAGAATGTGATGAATTCACCTTTTCAAATAGAAATTATTGAAGTAATATGCAAATTAAACTATTTTTATACATGTAATAAATTAGTTCTCTTGGAAAGATTACACTCATGTTAAAATAGGCTTCTTTGAGAGGGGAGATATAAAATATTTGAGAAGAGTGTTGTGCATAAGCAGTATTTGATTGTTATTAAGTAAATATATTAAATGGAGGAGTTCAATGAGGCCCTGAGGTTAGATGTGGAGTGATTTCGTGAGGGCGCCCTTCCTCTGCAATCCTGTACTCTGATTGGAAGGCCTCATTCGATGATGACTTCGCAGCTGCCCACATGTGATGATACAAAGACATTTAAAGTAGTTGGATGGAAACTGGAAGAAGGGTGGTGACCTTGCAACCAGTGGCTAGATTTTTGCAAAACCCCTTCCTTATATGGTTGCATGGCTCAATTAATCATATGTGATTTATGAACAAATGTGTGTAAGACATAAAAGCAAGAGTTACATGATTGATTTTCAGTGACAAAATAGATTGGTTTTCTCACAGATTGCTTTCACCATGTGCATTTTCTAGTGCTTTCTGCTACGATACTAAGTGGGGTTCACAGACTCTAGACCTTTCTGCAACAACTGAGAGATTTAATGTCACAAATCCTGTCAAGTTGATCTATTTCTGACACCATTTTCCCTTTCAAACCCTCTTTTGGCTTCTGGCCTTAGAGAGGTTTGAATGTCCTGACAGATAAACGAAGCAATTTCAGCATTTTTGAGTCTAAGCTTTTGATCGGTTCACCAAAGGAGATAAAATGTCTTTCTGGCAGCATATCACGTGGAAAGGCATGTTAGACAAAGTCCTACAGAAAGGGACATAGGATTTAGAAAGAGGACACCAAGGACAAACTATCGTAAACCAACAGTCCTGTATACTGTAGTAATAATATAAATCCAAAGCTGATAATCTAAAGATTGGCTTGTATTACCTTGCATTTGAATGGGTGTCCTGTATGCACTATCTAGATTGGTAGATCTAGAAAAAAACAGAAGGAAGAGTAGAGGATAAAATATGACAGTAAAACAAATATTTTACTGACAAATCACAGTAATCACTCATCCCTTTGTCTCCTCTTCTATCCTGTCCAGCGATGCAAAACCTCTGAAATGTTATTTTGAGTGTATCAGTTAATAGCTTTACCTTGAGTGTATAGCTTTGCCTTAAGAATGTTAATTACCTTTTTCTTCCTTATTGCATTAAAAATTAGGGATGTTAATTCTCACCATACTTCTAAATTTCTCATTAAAATTAGAATTTTGCAGAGAATTAACTAATTCCTATGGAGTTTACACAGAATGAATGAAACTGTTTGCTTTTTCAAAATTATTAAATATTCTGTAATAGATACTATATAACAAGCTCTGAAGAGAAACCAGTGACTATGACACTTCACTCACAAGAGAGCTTATAGTAAAGAGAGAATTTTGTTTAATTATCAGGTATGGATTGTAGGTGATTAGTTGTGGTGCTAGAAGAGTCTTTTGTCCTTGCTGGCAAAGTTAGCAGAGAAGTAATGTGAAAGGATAAAAGAAGGTGAGCTTTATTGTCAGAAAAATCTATATTACATCCCAGACTCTGCCACTTATTTGCTGTAGAATTATGGGAACATTATTCCTCGTCTATAAAAAATAATGATATTGTCCACTACGTAGAACTATAATGGTAATTTTTAGGAAACTTAGATAAAATTTCTGACATGGAGTTAGCTTCAATCAAGAGAAGACATCACCAAAATAAGAATAGAAATAGAGGATTTCTATTCTTTGATTTATTTCAATATTTCTCTGCTGGATATCAAGTGCAACAAACTTTTTGTGCCTTCCATTTTTAT
Organism: Pan troglodytes; assembly: GCF_028858775.2. NCBI lineage: Eukaryota > Metazoa > Chordata > Mammalia > Primates > Hominidae > Pan > Pan troglodytes. The sequence continues at coordinate 169,401,713 of NC_072401.2, read as the reverse complement.
ACATGATGATCCTTGAGGAAACAGCAAATTGCTTATATTTAAATTTTTTATATTAAAATATGTTCCCATTATTATATATAAATATATACACATCCACATATACATATTTATATATATACACACATACTGAATTATTTGAGCTATTACTATTGTAGAATCAGAAATATAAAATTTGAAGTTAGGAAGATAAGTTGTCTGCCACTCCTGTTGTTTATATGGTCTAAAGTCATCACATTTCTTAATGATAGAAAAAAAAACACACATTTCACCTGAGTATTTATTAGTGTCTAAATTTACAAGACCAATTGAATAGTTTTAGAAACATTTCCCTAGGATGAAAATGCCCTTAAATATTTTGAGATGTTCAAAAGGAGACATCATGAAGTTGCTGCTATTAAGAATTCTTCACTTTAAAATTGGTAATTTTCTTTTATGGCTTGTAATCCTTTAAAATAGTTTTATGCATTAGAATTTCAGAATTTCAGATTTATAATCACAGCATGTTGAAAAGTGTGTTTTGTTATAGAGATTATATGTTGGTGACATTATTCTGGATTAGAATACTGAAATACACATTTAAATTTTCCTTAATAATAATTATATTTCGTAGAGTAACAGGACAAAAATTTGATTCTCCGTACCTTTTGGTATGTTTGATGTAGAAGGAAGCTATGGTATTTCTCAAAATTTTAGACATACTTAAATCGTTTTGTTTTTTTCTTTCTGTCTGTCAATTGTGTTCCTAGGGGTAAAATGAATAAACAGGTTTAAGGGGTATTGCAAGAACTTAGGCAAACATAAGCATGGAAAGATGATTGTCAAGTAAGGCTGACACAAAGCAGAAACTGGAAAGAATATAAAATGGTATTCCATTCTTCATTCAATGCTTGCCACAACAGCACTGAGCTTCATATGGGGGATAGGCACATAACCTGGGGTATACATCACATATAAATTACCTGCACAGCTTTTCCCTATTCATAGATAATGCACTGGACCAAATATAGGTGGGCCGCCTGAGTCCCACTTTGAAGCAGGGTGGCAAGCTTGATTGCTATAAGGAATATTCTTTTGGAAATAATGGGAATTCTTTCTCATTACAAAGCAGCTTTGTTAAATGAGAAAAATAATCACTATGTGCTGCATTTATCTACATGAAAATCTGGCTTCGTTATTTTCCTTTCAAAATGATTTTTGATTCCATTTTGCTTTAGATGTTTGGCTTTGGTAGTATAGAGACCCTGAAAGCTAGCATCTTTTGATCCTAGTCAGTTAAATCAAGCAGATTAAATAGACAAACACAGATAGAGATCTGATGATGCCTAGGTCACTTATAGAAGATACTTTCTTGTTTCTGAGATAATCTAAAAATCTAAATAATTTAACACTACTCCCCTAGAATGACATATCTGTCATTTTATATCACAACATCCTCATCATCATTATATAGATATTTCCTAAAGAAAACACTTTAATATTTAAAATAATAGTTCTGCATAATGATTCTTCATGTCCTTATAATCGAATAGCATAAGAACTATTTCAAAGAGTATAGACATCCCCTACTGAAAGCTGATGGTGGTGATGACTGGGGAGAATAATAGGACTCTGAGTGTGGACAGGATCAGGGATGGGTAAGTGCTACATAGAGGGAGGATTCCAACAGGGAGTAGAATATCCATATATAATCAATGCACTTAATCATATAAGAGCTCTGGATTGTTTGCAAGAAGATCCACATGGAGACCCAATATGGGGTCTGTTATGGTTAGATCCAGATGTTATTTCTTCTCATGGTCATGGCTAAAACAAATCTTAGGAATAGAACTTTTCAAAACATTTAATCATGCAAATGGTTTCATACTGGTTTCTCGAATTCACAAACCTAGAATAAATGTATACTAATTACATAATTGTGGCCATGTGTTTACCATTTCAAATACATTCAACTACTGCTGTCATTTCTGTTACCAGACTGTTATCACATAACTAACACATTAAATTATTATTTTCTTTATTTGACGCAAGACGTAATATGCACGGACAGCCTCATTAAACTGGACACACCTGACTACATCCTCTAGATAGCTTCTGGTAAAAACAGCCTTTCTCTGTGGAAGCACAAATGTTCTTTAAAATACTTACTAAAAACAACAAAATCTACCTATTTCTGCAAAAAAAAATATATCTATTGCTATTCGAATGACATCATTGACACAATTGTAATACATTGATGCTTGTTGCAATTTGGTATGTAACTATCCTAGACTAGTCTGCCAAATAGTCAATTTCCCTGCTTTATTTGCAGTAACTATTTCTTCCATAATGTTCAAACAGAATAGCTAACAATTGCTTTTACTTCCGTTGGTGCTCTCTGGAATTTTAATTATAGTGTTTAACTAGCATGAGCTGTAGAGGGTTGGATTTTATTTTTATGAACCTTTACAGCATACGTGTCAAGAAAGTGTTTGTATGTACGTATCAAGCAAATCTTCAGCTAAAAGGTATAAATTTTTGTTTATTTAAAAGAAGAAAAAACTGTCATATTTTGGGTCAGAAGTATGCCTATTAAAACATAACTGAAAAACATGTTTAATTTTTAGAGCATTTGTAAAAGCAATTACAATTTTTCCCAGAGAACAGATTACTACATCTGATAACTTTATTCTCAATTAAGTTTAATTAAGCTAAGCAATTTGGTGAACTATTTCTCAAATACAATTTGAAACAAAGCTAGGGATAAATAAGTACATATGTTATTAACTGTCTCTGATACACAAGTCAATGTGGTGCTAGATGCAGGGAGGACAAATGTTACTAACAGAGTTATTTCTCTCAAGAATCTTGCAGGCTGATGAAGCCATAAAATGAAAATCAGCCATGTTGACATGACTGTATATAAGTAGATAATGAGAAGAAATATAAATTCAGTTCAGTGGGGATTTAGTGAAATGAGACATCAAATTTTAGTCAATAAATCAGAAATAACTTTATGAAGAAGCAGGAATTTCTGATTTGTCTTAGGATGGATAGATTTGCATTGATAGATATGCATATTAGTTGGGTGGCATACCAATTCTGAGAAAGTATATAAGCAAAATAACTAACGTGGAACATCTCGGAGTATGTTTGGAGAACAATAAATGGTTGAGAATGTAAAAATGAAACATGAGTTGGGAAAAATTAAGTTAATTTATAATCAGTAAACATTAGTTAAGTGAAAATAAGCAGCCTCACATTTAATAATAATATCAAAAGTAAACATTATATTTTATTTTTAAATGTTCACATTAAAAATATATAAAATTATTTTAGATTTTAAAATATTGTGAAAAGTATTGTTAACAATACTTTTGAAAGTTTGATTTCATTAATATATCCTAATGCATATTTTTAAACTAATGGTAAATGCATAAAATTAGATCTCATACACATAATTCAGTATTTATCAATTATAAACTAATTAATAGTTAATTGTTTTAACTAACTTGCAATTTGCAATAAAAATCAACAAACATTTATTTATAGCCTATAAGGTCTCAGATCCTGGGACAGACTGGTGAGTGACAACAGGCAACAAGAAGGAATCATACCACTACGTCATAGGAGCCTGCTAAAATAGCGGGTGGAATGCCTGACATCCCTCTTTCTTGTTTATATACATATTATAAAAAAAGACAAAGTTTGTGCTTATTATGTTTTAGGCTAACATACCTAACATTGAAACATAATTTAGAGTATGAAACTTTCTTTGACAAAGGTAGTGGTCTGTTTCACCTATGCTAATAAGGAATTGATGTGGATGAAGAAAAAGAAGTTGAGGTGGGTTACTGGGATGGATTAGTGTGGGCAAAGGTTAAATATCCAATTAATGATATTTTACATTTACCATATAAAATTGATGTGTTTTCTGATCCAACCCTCAAATCTCAAGTTTCACTTTCATGTTGGGAAATAATATTACCCAAAAGATGCTATCTAATCAGAATTCCCATGGTTCAGAGAGACTGCCAATGAGCTTCTGAGTTCACTGTGGGGCTCAAGTGTGCCTTTGGTGTATTTGGTGATTTTTTCAAATTTTTGAATAAAATATAATTTTGAACCTTTCATAAAACATGTCCAAATGTCTTCACTATTTCAGACTGTTGACATAGATTTTTTTCAATGTAAAAATTTAGACAATGATCAATCTGAGTGTATGCCATAACTCTAGATAAAGCCCAGCTAATCAAAATTCAGTGTAAAGGAGAAGGGGTTTATATCTGTTTAAAAAGGAAAAAAGGAAACCAAAAAAACAAAAAAAAAAACAAAAACAAAAAAAACACCACCAAAAAAACAAGCTTTGGCAACTTAGATCTGTAGGATACAGAATTTGCTGTGGGCATCTTGCAAACCAATTACAGGGGTCAATGCTGCCTCTCTCAAGGCTTAAGGATCTACATTTTTCATCAGACTATTTATCCCATCTAAACTATTGAATTTCCCAAGAGGTCTGGTTTTAGACTTTTGCTAGTATGTAGATACCTCTGCTTATGTGTCAAAATCAAACAAACACACTACCTTTGAATATCCCTGTTTTAACGTGTCTGATGCACGCACACTTTAATTTTTGTGTTATTTCAACATACTGTTCAGAGAATTTAACCTATATAAACATTTGCTAGCTACTCCATCTCTTATATTCATACAGTCTTGACCACGTTTCTTCTTCTTCTCAGAAATTTGAACATTATAAATCCTGCCACATTTCATAGAACTCATGAAACTAAATTCTCTCACTCTATTATATACTTGTAAAATTGAGGAATTTTGCGTTAGTAATCTTTGTAAGTCTGGGGCTAAGACAGAATAGATAGTTCAATAAATACATGATGAATATGGTTAGAAGTGACTCATCACAAAATGCTTCTGTTTATCACAGTCTTATAAAATTCTTATCTTTCCACATGTCCACTTCTTCCTAATAATGTTTGTATTGTAGCTAGTCTCTGTGTAAATGACTGCAGAGTTCTTTCTTATTTCTTGAAGACATAGGCTGTATCTCATACTGTTCCATAAATACTTCATAATGCTTAACAAAAAGCCTTATAACTACAAAGTAAATATTTATTGATCATTTTGCTCTAAAACCTATAAGAAATGATAATAATAAATTGATAAAATGTACTTTCCACCTCTCTACTTTCACTAACGGGAAGAAGAGATTGCTAAACCACAACCAGTCCAGTCTTGGGTGGTAAAGGTTGTAGATAATTTGCAGCACTCTAACTCACAATTCTTGTGACTGTAACATGTGGGACAACCCATTCAACAGAATATAGACAACTTCTTTCTTTTTTATATTAAATTATAATAATTTTTGGTAAATTTTCTTCTAAACTCTGTGTGTGTGTATTTTAAATTAATACTTGTGTATATAAATGACTTTTGGGTCTGAGTCCTTAACTCATGTGGTACCATATCTTCCTGCTGGATGTAAAACAATGAATGCAAACACTTACATAATAAAAGTAACATTTCTCTTTTACTGAGATATATACCTGACAGTTGCTACGAATCCTGAAATCAAATTTGACTTTAGGTACTTTATTTATTATTTCTAGAATATTTTCCCTTTATTGCTTCCATCTTAGTATGTTATCATTAAAATATGCTTGCGTTTTTAACTTTTGTCAGTAAACGTCAGGAAAAGAAGTGTGAATATTCCTTGCATGTCTATGTTTTTGGAAGAAAGACTACACAGATATACTCAAATACTCATTCCTTCAGTAAGCATCTGTGCTTTGGTTAATATGCTGGAAGTAGAAATCCAAGAAATGTATGGATCCTGTCACCCACGGATTCAAAACCTACAAGTATTTAGACAATTAATAAACCTCAATCCAAGACTTTGGGTCAGGAGTTAGACTGATCAAATACTGTAACCATTGCTCTCTGAATCCACCTTCCTCCTCACAACAGTCACACACACACACAATATAGAGATCAAGAGCAAGATGAAACTATTTGTGTATTCAAATCAATTAAGGAATCAAGAACAATAGGCCACACAACTAACTGGGGAACCAGAAATATAGAGAGGCATTAAAGAATGTGTAGATCTAATGCTTATTGAAGGAAACGACCTTCCATTCAGGGACCATGTGTAGGAGACCTTGATGTGAGCTGCATGAGAGAAGCAGGGGACCAACACAGACTGAATGATGTCTGTCAACTCAGAGCCATGGTCAGAATTGAGCCAAGGCTGTCAGTAGAAATACAATCACCAGCAACAAAACTAGAACCCTAGACACTATTGCACATGTATCCAAAGGAAAACTATCTGTGTCGTACAGAAATCCCAGGCCAGTAAAATAATATTAAAAATGATTCAGGACCAGTAAACTCTATAAGAGCCCAGCAGAGCAAACAAAAACTAATCCATAGGAAGGCTAGGTATGAGTTGAACTCTAAAGCAAATAATTCCTGCTAAGGATGAGTTTAAAGTCAAAATTAAAAGAAAAGTATGGGCCAGCTCATGCCTATAATCTCAGTAGTTTGGGAAGCCAAGGTGAGTGAATCACTTGAGATGAGGAGTTTGAGACCAGGCTGGCCATCATGGGGAAACCTTGTCTCTATTAAAATCCAAAAAATTTAGCTAGGCATGGTGGTGCACACCTGTAATTCCAGCTACTCAGGAGGCTGAGGCATGAGAATTGCTTGAACCTGGGAGGCTGAGGTTGCAGTGAGCTGAGATCACGCCACTGCACTCCTGCCTGAGCAACAGAGTGAGGCTGTGTTTCAAAAAAAAAAAGTATATAGCAGTACAATACCACAATACCATGTAATATAATATATGATTCACAGTAAGATAATAAATATAATTGTGCAATTTCAAGGGTGCTTAAATAGTGATAGTTTAACACTGTGCTATTTAATATAGCATTTCTATAGAGTACAATCTATAATGCCACAAATAAAAATTATGTTCCTAGACACATTATTAGTAAATTTCATATCTGTAAGATTCACAAATAAAAAGTTTACTTCAATTATGTATAGAAATTAGTATCTGGGAATATGCACTCATTAACAGAATCTCTGAAACGATTTCTTCATGACCATATTTTAGGCTACAAAGAAAGGAATGTCTCGATCTAAGTTCTGTCACTTCTGTGACTACAGTACAAAAATATAAGGAAATCAGAGAAACACATTTTTATAAAAATAAAAACTTAGAAGATAATAAAAACAAACAAAAAGTTCTGGAAACTGAAGAGCGACTTATAGTTGAAAATTCCAAATGGAATTTCACAGACTTCCAATCTGTTAACTAAAGAACAAAAAGTTAGAGCCGAATAACAATCAAAGCATCTTATAATTTGTAAATTATAGCCACAATGATAATGAGAGAAAAAAAATGTGGACTTAACTATATTTGGAAAACAATTTTTTGGGAAACAAGTAAATTTATAAATTACTTACTAAAGCATTGAGTTCATGAATTCAGAAAAACATTAACATCGCTAAAAAATTAAAATCTAAAATAATATAAGAAATGAAACGAAGATAGAGGCAGAGATAAATAAAATAGAAAATGGAGGTAATAAAACCAAGAGCTTGTTTTCTGAGAAAACTAAAAACCAAAGAAAGAAAACGAAAACAAGCAAAAAACTCTTGGAAGTACTTAACAAAATAGTAATAACAACAAAAATTAGGGAATCATTAAATAATATTAGAAACAATTAGATATGACAAAAGTAGAATCAAGAGCTGTATTTTAGTACTAGAGCAATTACTAGAGATTAAAACTTTGATAGAAAAACACGAAATCTGCAAATCAAAGCAAAAATAACTAGTCAATATGAACATAATGAAACAGTAGTTAAAACCAGGCTGCGTCTCCAACAAATACACCTGCACACACATGCTTATACCAATGTATGAAAAGATAATGATTTAAAAACAATTTTTAAAAGATTTCCAAGGAATTGATATTTCTTATCTCAGATATTGTTATGACAATTAGGAAAGGAAAAGAAAGATGACCTCTAGACAGGGGCACTCTATTAGTTTGCTAGGGCTGCCATAACCAAGTTTCATAGGCTGAATTGCTTAAACAACAGAAATGAATTTCCTCACAGTTCTAGAGATTAGAGGTCCCAGGTCAAGGTGTCAACAGGGCTGATTTCTTCTGAGGTTTCTCTCTTTGGCCTATGACTATCTTCCTCTGTGCCTTTGTATGGTCTTCACGTTTTTTTATAAGAGCAACAGTCTTATTGGATTAGGACCCACCTTAATGACCTCATCTAGCATAGTCACCTCTTTAAAGACCATATTTTCAAATACAGTCACATTTTGAAGTATTGGGGATTAGGGCTTCAACATATAAATTTTGGGGAATATAATTCACCCCCTAAAAGACATTATATGAAAATACATTTGTACACATATATGAATATTCATATCTCTGTATGAATTATTATGCACACAGAATATTAAACAAATAATTAATACATCTAAACTAATATTGCATTGAAATACATCATAGTGTGGCACCTCTATCCCAGATATAGAAGGATAGACAGACAACTGCATTTCTTTGGATTAAGAGATTTATTAATAAGAAAAACCATATTATGATTTTATGGAGTCAGAAAGTAATTACTTGACAAATTTCAGCAAAACTTAAAGAAAGGCTCATAGAAAATAGGTCTAGAAAGGAACTTTATTAATCTGAATAAAGGTCTCTATAAAAACCTATGAAACCTCATTGTAACTGAAGACAGTAATTGCTCAACCTACCTCTCAACATCTCCTCATGAAACTAAGACAAAAACAAACAAACCTGAAGGGAAAAATAATCTGTACTAGGATCAATACCCTCAGCATAGTTTGAAGGCAGATGATGCTGAAACTGCAAAATAAGTGTGAGTGAAAGAATTTGTAGTGAGCAACAGCAGACTAAGCTTATACCATGTCAAAACCATATAATCCTTATAATGGTTATTTCTCATATTTACCAATTCCTAATATTATCATATGGGCATACATGCTTTCCCACCTATACCCAACCCCAAATCCTTGAAAATCATTACAGATGAAAACCTTTGCAATTATAATGCTACAGTGTGATCAGTTATATCCCCACTCTGCTTACCACCAACATGGGCTCCTTGTTGCCATGTGGCTGACTGCTGATCCAAAACAAGAACCCAACAGTTAGAGTCGGCTTTCCAGAGCCACTTCTGGCTATCAACTCTCTTACAGTGAGTTCCCCAGGAGGAGACGTTTGATAAGGTTTCATGTGCAAGTGATCTACTCAGAAAGAGCTTCCAGGGGAATTTTATAACTGAGGGAGGGAGGCATGACAGGGAAGGAGAGAGAAGGACAAACCAGAGTGAAGAGCCAAGCAAAGTCTCAAACCCAAGAGCTTCATCTGGCCACGCTGGAAAAGAATGCCATGTAAGTTGCACTTCAAAGTTGCCCTGCTCTGAAGCAAGTGAGATGGATTCTCTTCCTTTTCTCTTCCTGCTTCATTGGTAAATGGCTGCAGAAGACTCAAGGAAGGGAAAGGCACACATATGAATTTCCAGGGATGTCCAACATTTTGCATAAAGGCAAAGAGAGTCCTGAAACCTTAGCATGAGCCTTCCAGAAAAAGTGCAACAGGTCTTGGCTGTTAGAAGCAATAGTGCACAAAGGAGGACAGGGAGATTGTTATGTGCACAAATAGGAATGTAAAACAAAAAAAAAAAGTGAAAGAAAGGGGAGGGGAGTGGAGGGCTACATTGTCCACTGTAAGTTATGATAGAGAAAAGTATACAATTTTCTTAAAAGGCATAAGAGAGGACATGGGTCAGGGGCTGATATACCATTTTTTTAGACAACAGTTAAATATATAAAGATACGCATCTCCAAAAATAGTCTGTCCATTGGTAATTAATATTTGTTTCAACTTTCCAACAGGATTTTTTTTTGTGTGAAACTGGATTAACTTCTTCTAAAATTTCTATGAAAAAAATCCTAAAATGATTCCATTAACTGATTTTAAAGATGGTATGGTAAAATAGCTAAGCTGCTTTTTTTGTGGGGGTATAAAGAAACGAAGAATACATACTATGCCTCAAGAAAAAATTGTTTGTTAGATTATTTAAAACAGTATCATACTGGCACAGAAATAAAGAAATATATTGATAGCAGAGAAAGACTCTTCATACCTATTTCAGAACTCAATACCAAACATAGGTGGCATCATCTCCAATCAATAGGGATAATGGGCTTTTCAATAAAGGTTTGGTAACATTAGAGTGCTATATAAAACAAATTATTGTTCTACCATATGCCATACTCTCAAATAAATTACCGACAAATTTAAGACCTAAACATGAATGACTGTTTTAAGGTTTTTCATTTCTCACACGAGAAACCCAGGAGTCTTTATCAATATTTTTTCTTCACCACACCTTCTAACCCCTTCCTTCCAATCTACAAAGCTGTGAATATCTCTCTGTCTTCACAGTCACATGGCCATGGCCATGCCCAGCATCATCTTTCCCCCAGTCCACTACAGTCTTCTGTCCTGCCTCTCAACTTTCACTTGTGTCTCTTACAATTAATTTTCTCAAAGCAGTAGGAGTAACTTCTTAAAAGTGAACAAAATGAAGGGATTGCTCTATTTAGAACTTTCCAATCACTTCCAATCACACTTAAAATAAAACAAAACCTTTTCCCTTGGCCTTCGAGGTCATAGATGTTCTGCCCTGCCTGTTTAAAATCTTCTTATGTTATTTTCCCATTTGATCAGTATGTTTTAGACTCAGTGCCTTTTTCAGTTCCTTGAAGCATTTTTCTTATGTCTTTGCACATTGCTCTTTTTTCTTCCCATAATGTCCCCCAATAATTGCATAGAACGGTACCCTTGGTTTTAGGTCTATATTTAAACAAGACCTTCTCCTGAAAGCCTTTGATAAAGTTACTTTTAAATGCAGATTCTCTGTCATTTTATTTCACAGAAAGTTGCTTAAAAAAGGCTGGGCACAGTGGCTCATGCCTGTAATCCCAGCACTTTGGGAGGCTGAGGTGGGTAGATCATTTGAGTTCAGGAGCTCGAGGACAGCCTGGCCAATATGGTAAAACCCTGTCTCTACTAAAAATACAAAAATTAGCCAGATGTGGTGGCACACACTTGTATTCCCAGTTACTCAGGAGCCTGAGGCAGGAGAATTGCTTGACCCAGGAGGCAGAGGTTGCAGTGAGCAGAGATCACACCACTGCACCCCAGCCTGGGTGACAGAGAGAGACTCTGTCTCAAACACACATGCACACACACACACACATGCACACACTAGGGTAGGAACGACCAGGAAAAAAATAAAATAAAAATGTACACACACGCCTACAAATAAAAATATATATGAATAGATAGATTTTCACACTGACACACACACTTATATAAGTGGTTGATAAATTTATGTGCATCAGAATAATGTTTAGAGATTCTTACAATACAGATTTCTAAATTCACTCCCCCAGAGATTCTGGTTCAGGATATCTGGGATACAGCCTCAGGATTTATACCTCTAACAAGTTCCCAGTTGATGCTGACATTACTGGTCTGGGGACCACAGTTTGAGGACCACTTATTTATTTAAGTTCTTAGTATTTTACTGTTGTATTTTCACTGTTTTCTCATTTCTCTTTTCTATTAGTGTTTCAGCTACCTGAGTCCAGGGCCATTATTGTTGTTTTTCTATTGTAACCTTTTTCGAATTTCTGTGGGATCACATAGATCGGTGTATTAGCCCATTTTCATGCTGCTGATAAAGACATATCCAAAGATTGGGCAATTTACAAAATAAAGAGATTTAATGGACTTACATTTCCACGTGGCTGGAGAGGCCTCACAATCATAGTGGAAGGCAAGGAAGAGCAAATTGTGTCTTACATGGATGGCAGTAGGCAAAGAGAGAGAGCTTGTGCATGGGAACTCCTTGTGAGACTCATTCACTATCAAAGGAACAGCACGGGAAAGACCTGCCCCCATGATTCGATTACCTCCCACCGAGTCCTTCTCACAACATGTGGGAATTCAAGATGAGGTTTGGGTGGTGACACAGCCAAACCATATCATTCTGCCCCCGGCCCCTCCCAAAATTCATGTCCTCACATTTCAAAACCAATGATGCCTTTGCAACTGTCCCACAAAATCTTAACTCATTTCAGCATTAATTCAAAAGTCCACAGTCCAACGTCTTATCTGAGACAATGCAAGTCCCTTCTGACTATGAGCCTGTAAAATCCAAAGCAAGTTAGTTACTTCCTAGATACAATGGGGTATAGGCATTGGGTAAATACAGCCATTCCAAATGGGAGAAATTAGCCATAATAAAGGGGCTCCAGGGCCCATGCAAGTCCAAAATCCAATGGGGCATTCAAATCTTAAAACTCCAAAATCATCTCCTTTGACTCCGTGTTTCTCATCTAGGTCATGCTGATGCAAGAGGTGGTTCCCATGGTCTAGGGCAGCTCCACCCCTGTGGCTTTGCAGGGGTCGAACCTTCCTCCTGGCTGCAGGTGTTGAGTGTCTGCAGCTTTTCCAGGCACACAGTACAAGCTGTGGGTGGACCTACCATTCTGGGGTCTGGAGGATTGTGGGTCTCTTCTCACAGCTCCACTAGGGCTGTGTCCCAGTAGGCACTCTGTGTAGGGACTCCCACCCAACATTTCCCTTCTGCACTGCCCTGGCAGAGGTTCTTCATGAGTGCCTGCCTCTGCAGCAAACTTCTGCTTGTACATCCAGACATTGCCATACATCCTCTGAAACCTATGCGGAGGTTCCCAAACCTCAATTCTTGACTTATGTGTACCCGCAGGCTCAACACCATGTGGAAGCTGCCAAGACTTGGGGCTTGCACTCTCTGAGTCTAAGGCCCTAGCTGTACTTTGGACCCCTTTAGTGATGGCTGGAGAGGCTGGAATGCAGGGCACCAAGCCCCTAGACCGTACATAGCAGAGAGACCTGGCCCCAGCTGACAAAACCATTTTTTCCTCCTAGGCCTCTGGGCCTGTGATAGGAGGGGCTGCCACAAAGGTCTCTGACATGCCCTGGAGACGTTTTCCCATTGTCTTGGTGGTAAACATTCAGCTCTTCATTACTTATGCAAATATCTGTAGCAGGCTTGAATTTCTCCTCAGAAAATGGGATTTTCTTTCCTATCTCATTGTCAGGCTGCAAATTTACCAAACTTTTATGATCGGTTTCCCTTTTAAAACTGAATGCCTTTAACAGCATCCAAGTCACTTCTGGAATGCTTTGCTGCTTAGAAATTTCTTCCGCCAGATATCTTCAATCATCTCTCTCAAGTTCAATGTTTCACAGATTTCCAGGGCAAGGGCAAAATGCTGCCCATCTCATTGCTAAAACATAACAAGAGTCACCTTTGGTCCAGTTCCTCATCTTCATTCTGAGACCACCTCAGCCTGTATTTCATTGTCCATATCATTATCAGCATTTTGGTAAAAGCCATTCAACAACTCTCTAGGAAGTTACAAACTTTTCCACATTTTCCTGCCTTCTTCTGAGCCTTTCAAACTGTTCCAACTTCTGCCTGTAACCTAGTACCAAAGTTGCTTCCACATTTTCAGGTATCTTTTCATTAGCACCCTACTCCTGGTACCAATTTATTGTATTAGTCCATTTTACACTGCTGATAAAGACATATCCAAGATTGGGCAATTTACAAAAGAAAGAGGTTTAATGGACTTACATTTCCACATGGCTGGAGAGGCCTCAAAATCATGGTGGAAGGTAAGGAGGAGCAAGTCATGTCTTACATGGATAGCAGTAGGCAAAGAGAGAGAGTTTGTGCAGGGGAACTACTCTTTTAAAAACCATCAGATCTCAGGCCTAGTCGTCCACACCTGTAATCCCAGCACTTTGGGAGGCTGAGGTGGGTGGATCACCCCAGGTCAGGAGTTCAAGACCAGACTGGCCAAAATGGTGACACCTTGTCTCTACTAAAAATACAAAAATTAGATGGGTGTCATGCCAGGCACCTGTAATTGCAGCTACTTGGAGGCTGAGGCAAGATAATTCATTTCAACCTGGAGGCAGATGTTGCAGTGAGCTGAGATTGCAGTACTGCATTCTAGCCTGGTTGACAAAGCAAGATTCCGTCCAAAAAAAAAAAATCAGATATCATGAGACTTATTCATTATCATAAGAACAGCATGGGAAAGACCTGCTCCCATGATTCAGTTACCTCCCACTGGGTCCCTCCCACAACACATGGGAATTCAAGATGAGATTTGGGTGGCAATTCAGCCAAACCATATCAGTCGGGTACGTAGTAAGTTTGGTGGCTATCAGGAAAGACAACTCAGAGTGTGCATTTAATGTTTTATGCCACTGATGACCTTGATGAGACAAATTCAGTGGCATGAGAGTGGCAGAAACCACAGTGCATAGTTTGGAAGATGAGTGAAAAGACTTAGCCACAATAGTGACCATTGTTTAAAGACATTCACCTAGAAAAAAAGAGAGAAGGAGCTGCTGAATAATTTAATAAAAATAAAGCAATGGTGTGCTTTTGATATTTTTATTTGTTTAGATATAGAACAGATAACTTCTATGAATATGAAAGTGCTTGGTTTGAGTATAATGGAAGTGAATATTATTGGAGTTTTAGCACAAAATTGAGAGGGTAAAAGATTGAATACATCATACCTGCAAAAAATACCTCCAATTATGGCAAGATTTAAGGTGGAAGGAAAATCTGTGAATGAGAATGATAGGGAATAATTGCCAGATAGTAGATGCTAACAAGCAGCTGGTCATATTGTTGTATGACTGATTGGTTTAGCTTAAAGTAGCAGAAGTTTCCTCATGGTCTTTTGATTTTAATTTTGTTTCTGTGAATGTTGAATATTCTGAGAAGGACATTGGTGAGTGAGGACAATACTGAGCCCACCTTCTGCTACTGGGTTCAAGGGGGTGGGAGATTACAATCAGGAAAGTGTTGGCTGAGAAACTGATTTCAGGGAAGAATGAGGTTCAAGTAAAACAAGGAGGTAGAAGGAAAATGCTGATGTTTGACATAAAAGTCCTTCAGTTTCCTTGGTAATATCTGAGTTGACATTCTGAAGTTCTTAAAACTTCAGATATCTTCATACTGGTGGGAAATTTTTTATTGTCTTAAAAGCAGTTTTAGAGGACCTCCTTAAAATTAGAGCATTCAGTATGAAGCTACAGTTTCAGAAATCCATCGTCAGTATCAAGTAACTAACATGTTTAAGATCAATAATCTATACTTCATTAAGATGACTTATGCGTATGAATATTGGCCTCCAATAAAATAGGTTATAGTCTAATAACATACTTGAGGGAAGTCCATAAATTTTATCTTTGAAATATTTCTGAAAGTTCTGCTGTCTAATCAAGATCGTGAGGACACCATTCTGCCCTCTACCTCTTTCAACACACACACATGCACATGCACACACACACACACACACACACATGCAGGAGAGAGGGAGAGAGACAGAGAGAGACAGACAGAGACAGAGAGAGAGAGAGAGAGAGAGAGAAACTGTCTAATGAAATATCTTGAACAACAGTGCTCATTAAATATTTGAATAGTTTTATAAATTGTAATAGGCACTTTCTTTCCTAACTCATTCCAAATATTTGAATTATAGGAACAGTAACAGTAAGGGTTTTACCTTCTCCACTGTACTTCTGGATTTTTAAATAGACCATATCTTCATTCATTTTTTCAAAACACAATTTATCCCTGAAAATTATTTTTGTTATATTCTCTATTTCATAAATTTCTCTTGCAAAAAGGAACTCTATATGTGTGTGTTCTGCGATGTGATACTGCCTTCTCTAGTCTTTGCTTTTTTTTTTTTTTTAAATCAGTGAGTTTTATGATAGTTATAGCATTGGCCAAGATAATATATTTTAGAGCCAGATAAGCTCCCAGCTCTGACATTTGTTATCTATGGGATTTGTTCAATTTTTGTGACCACATTGAACTTTAGTTTCCTTATCTATAAAACAGAGATTACAATACACACTGCATTTTCAAGGGTTAAATGTAATGACCAAAAAAGAGCCTAGAACTGCACATGAAACTGACTACTCAATAAAAGCCATTATAAGTTATGTTAAAAATGTTTTTTTATTTTAATTGAATGCTATAATTTGCTTAAATATGGCTTCAGTCTCCAGTATTTGCTTGCTAATCATGAAGTCAAAATATTGATTACAATACCTATTTTGTCATATCTACCTGTAGATCTAGTTGCTTGCACGATTTACAAGAGTCCTTTATAGGAAAAACTCCATAAGTTCTGTGAGAGTTAATAGGCTCTATTTTTGCACCCCAATCATAACGGTGTTATGAAACACATATTGTGAAAGAGAATGTATGTGCAGCAGAGTCATTAATTAAAATGCTGGCTAAAATGATTTAAACTGTGAAAAGGCAATTGTCTACAATATGAACATATATTATGGTAAAAAAAAAAATATATATATATATATAAGCAACAATTTCAAACAATGGCTAACATCCTACGTCAAAGAACTTTGGATTTTGGTTTTGTAAATGTTCTTAGAAGCTGATGTCTTTCACCTCCAGTTTCTATATCAGTGAAATATTTATGACTGTTAGTTTGGTCCAAAAAGTAGGCCTTGAAACTCTCTACTATGGGAGAAAACTCTATAGTAAACTCATCTTTAAATTATGATGATAGATCTAAATTTTAAAAATAACATATGCTAATTATGATTATAAATTATAAAGCTTATTTAAGAACATTTTAAAATCCAAAATCCAAAATAAAATAATTTATTTTTTACTATCCAAGAAAAATAATTGGTAATATTTAAATTTATGCCCTGTATGCATTTTTTATATATCAGTATACTCGGAGAAAAATTGAATAATCTGTACATTGAATTTTTTACTCAGTATGTTTTCATTGCAATTCATTATATTCTTTTCTTTATTTTTGTTTATGATTCATAAGAATGAAGCTTAACAATATTAACCTGTACTTGTTAAATTATCAAAGTTAGAAAATAATAGCTTATTTTAAACATTCACATATTAAACAAGAAATGTATTACACATTGATTTTGCTTTCAATATATCCTCTCCAGTTAAATTCTAGATTTATATTCAAGTTATTGGTAGATTAAATTTATAAGTAACATTAGATTTTTTCTGTTTAAGAATAGATTTGATTTGTACTTGGTTAATAACCAAATTGACACTTATGTTGATTTAGTTATTTTTTTAATTGGAAATTATTCAAAATACTCATTTGAAAATATTTCTATATCATAATTTTTTACTCAGATCCTTTAACCCATAAAATATTATCCTTAGAAAGGAATTCAATAGAATAATTAATTGAAATGACATAATTGATTATTTCACCCTACATGTTTTGTGAGGTATGCCTTTATATTGGATTCTATCTTCAGAATCTTTTTCACCTCTTCAAAAGCACACACATCATTCCCTAAAGCTAACCTTCTTTTAACCCCCTACATGTTATGAGGTCACCTATATTAACTTCCTAAAGTACTTTAATCAACTTTCGAAATGATGTATAGTATTTCCAGACCCAACATGATCAGATGCAGGCGACACTTCCCATACCAACCACCTCACTCTCCAATCACATCCTTATACACAGACATCAATTGTTGCCCATCTATTTTTCATGAATTTAAGTACAACTAATTTGAATATTGAGATATAGTGAGGAATGAGAATAGAAATGAAAAGCCAGACATTCAGCATGCTGCCTCAAGGCCATCTTTAGGGTATGTAGGGCCTCTGACAAAAGCTTTTGTGCTTTTCCTCTCTACGTAAAAATTGATTAAATGTGCATTATAAAATTCGTGGGTTACGATGAGTGAATAGTGACTTAATTATGAATATTTAGAGTAATGAGGACTGAAGAGGAACTTAAAAATTTGTTTATTTTCCAATCAGTGCATGTGCTATATATTTGTAAACCCAAAAGTCAACCCTTCCTTTCAGGTTCAGAAACCATCTCTTCATATTCTTTATTTAAAATGTGCCATTCCCAGCTAATTTAATATGTTCCACTAAGAGAAAAAGGTAGCAATGCTGTTATTACTCATAATGCCATGGCTCCATAATATATTAAAGCAAAATAGATCTTCTTCTCTTCAGTTCCTTGATATCATATATTTAATTCTGGTTCTGCAATTAATTGCAAGACTGCATCATCAATCATGCCAAAAGTGAATACTGGCTTTGAATGACTTTCTCAAAGGTTGTTATTTGCTTCATTGATGATGATCACCAACCCAAGTGTTATTCACTATTTGGAGAAAACTTTGAACAACTGTTCATTTTCTTGTTAAATTTACCAGTCAGAATTGTATAGTATAAATGTAGAATAACACATTTTCCAACTAAGTTATCTTGTGATGTCTTTAAGTCAGAATTAATGCATGGTAGAATATGATTTCCTTTGATGTTGCCTTCACACCTGACTTCTATGCACCATCAGTAGGGAAGGAATGGCAAAGGCCGTGCTGGTGGAGAGGGCAACATTCCCACAAGCATGTAAGGCAGCATTCCCATAAGCTGAGGTTTGTTACAAATTTAGACTGAACTGGGAAAGCTTCACCTCACCATATTGATTGAATGCAAAAGACAATACTGATAGGAAGGGCCTATTGGCATTATGAAACAATGGTCTCAAGACTCTTGAAAAAGATAGATGTGGCCATCCCTAAGGACTACTTAACATGAGGCAGGGAGCCCATTGTGGGGGGATTGAGTAACCCTGAGTGCCAGAAGTGGAGGCAGATAGAGAACACCTGCTGTAATGAAGCAGCTTGGCTTCAAACTGCATTTTAAAACTTTGTTTTCTTTCCTTCTTTCTCCCCAATCTCAAGACATAACTTTGAGACAAACTCCATATGTTTCCTTTCATCTAGAAATACAGCCTCGAAATGTACTGTGAGCTTCCACTCCCTTTCTTTTCCCATTCTATGCTTACGCACACCTATTTACCTACATGCTTGTTAGGCACACACCATGCTCACTTATCTGATTATATATTTTCTTAGAAGCTTCTGGGGCTGGCTCCTTGTATGGACCAGGCACCTACAGCTGCAATGGTGCTAGTCCCATCACCAAATGAAACAATAATTCAAGACAAGCCATCGGAGTGGGTCACATCACCTGACACATCCTAGCCCCCTTGCCTCGTCTGAACTTCAAACCCTCTCTTTTAAAACTCCTGTGTTTCCTCCACAAATTGAAGAGTGGAAATTTTTGATAAGAACTGCACCCACTCCTCCCTCTGCTGGCATGGATAATAAAATTTCACTCTCTTTTTAATCACATCTCAGTCTTGTCATCTCGGTTTCTTTTTATAAGTGGCGAGCATGCAGACCCTTTTGCCGGTTACACTGCCACCACCTCTACCACCTTTGGATGATAAAGACCATAGGTGATATCATGGTTAGAACACAAATGTAGCTCATGTCCAAGCACCAGTGGTGTAGCTTCTGTTGTCTAGGATCCTGAACTCAGCCCGCACTCACTTGAAGGAGCATGTCAGCATTTATCTGAAGATCCAACCTCAGCAATCTTGCAAAAGCATTACCTCACTAGGATAATTCAGGTGCAAGTTCTACAGCTCTTTGGGGGCATCTGGTCAATCTCACATATAGGATAGAGGGCCAGGGCACACGTGAAATAGGAGAAAGAGAAACACAGACCTAGGCAGGTCCCAATATGTTCCTAGCACTGGAGAAGGACTTGCCTGCAGGAAAGCACTCTAAAGTGGAAAGATGGCAGACCCTGAGCCACAGGATTCAGAGTAAAGCTCTAGCTTGCCCAGGTCTAAGGTGGTGCCGTTCTGTGTTCTTAAAAAAAAAAATCAGGAATTTCTAGTTCCTTTAGAGATATAGAAACAATGTATTTCTGAATTATTTCTTTTAGTAGAAATAGCAAAAAGACTAATAATAATAACAAGAAGACATTAAAAACTCTGCAAGTTGGTTTTCAGGAAACTCAGACATGGAGAAAACTCAGAAAGTTCGAATTATGTGTAAGTGCTTACAAAGCCAGATCCAGGAAGAAAGATTAAATATAAAAATTGGATAACGCTATGGGAAAATATCAGCAGAGTCAAGAAAATCTTTCAGGAGCAGATCTCATAAACCTCCAACCAAAATTTATTTTCAGAAGGAAAGAGTCCTGCCCAAAGAGAGAGCGAGAGAGAGAGAGAAAGAGATGAGCAGGACCAAGGTAGAACTAGACTCTAGTGCTGGGAAAAATGGGAAGATAAAGCCAATTGGAATAACAAGGAGTTGTGGACTGAGCAGAGGCTGATCACTTGATTTACTTACATATTTATTTCAATATTTTAAAATGATTAATACATGACATTTCCTACTCAGTAAAAATTGTGTCAAAGAAGAAAAAAAATTAGAAACCTTAGCACTCTGAAAACTGGTCTAGAAGAAAAATAGTGGACAGTAAGGTAAAATGCATACCACATACTAAATAAATGGTTTAGGCTGAGGATTAATAGTGATGATTTTTGTATAAATAACCTCCAGGATGTGACGTGCACATCCAAGAAGAATGGGGGAAAAAAGAAAATTGATCTTAAGTGCTACCGCCTTGCCCAAGTACATGTCTGTATTTGTTTATGTCTTAACATGGCCCACGGGAAATTTTATTGCTTTATATTAGGAAATCTCTCTCTCTCTCTACACACACACACACACACACACACACACACACACACACACACACACTAGACACATACATATGTTCCTAAAAAATAGAAACATCAACACAGTAGAAGGAAGACTGCTTCATTTTCTTTTTGGTAGAGATTTGGCATCTCTTCAACATAAAGCAGAGTATGAATGATAAAAGAAGCCTTCCTTTTTATTTCTGGGAAACTAAAATTATATCTGTACTATGAATGGCAATCTAGTCTCATTATTCAGATATATGATAGGAATCATGCTTACAGGAATTTTGCCTGTTCTTGCAACAGTTTCACTGCCCTCCTTTGTCCTTATTGCAATTGAGATTACTGTTAATGTTTCCATAGGTTTTTGCTCAGGTATTTCAGAGAGCTTGGGACAGTTTATGGACCTGGCATCATTTTACTGGAACTAAACATCTAAACATTTTGTATATTTGTCATGAACTTCCTATGAGGTTGATTGCTATGGTATATTTCTTTATGGATATTTGATTATGCAGCCTCTCTCTCACCGTATGGGACACGTGTAAGAAGGGACACATATAGGTTTTACGAAGGGTGATTTGGAGATAATGACTCGCAGCTGCAATAACAAGAGGTAATGTGCAATATACCCCTTGCGGAGTCTGGTGACAGGAATTAAATTAACTCATGTCACTATTGTGAAGCAAGGTTAACTTGAACTGAACTGTATCACATTCCTGCATCCACTTAATAATGGCCCTGCCACAGGGTGATTAGGACATAAATCAACTGAATTGTGATATAAAGAAAGCTTATCATGATGCCAAAACTGAGACAATCCATATGACATTAATATTCCAATAATAGATCCATCTTGGATCTCAGTAGAAAGTACTTTCAATTCAACTCTGTAGAAATGATCTTAGTGAAAGGGCTTGGGAGATCGAAACTGTCTCCTTTCCTGTTCTTCAATCCTTAATGGAAGTGACATAGCTTGGACTTAAGATTCTTTATATAGCAAACATATTGGCTGTTCCCAAATAATTAGTTTTTATATTTTTAGAAAGAATTAAGTTCAGAAAAAATATGTAACTCACACCAGATGAACTCTTGCTTGTATTGGCCAGGGCTTCTCCTATAAAATACTTAATATCACTCTGTTAAATTTATTGGTGACATTTTAAGAAACAATGTTTCTTTTCAGTCATGGTTAGGTCAGGAGGAAACCATTTTCCAGAACATAAATAAAACTCAGGAAAATGTGCCATGGTTGTTAATTTCTTTTCCTGACAAACTGTGTAGCAGTTTGATTGAATTTCTTACCCTTTTACGTGATTGCATTCTAAAATCCAGTGGAAGAATTTGTGCCTTCTTCCTGAACAATGACCACTAAGGGAACTGAGGGCAGGGCAGTGGGGGAGGGCCACACACTCACACAGGAACCATCAATGAAGAGGAAAACGGGAGTGTCGGAATAAAAAGAAACGACGACACCACAGTCCAATATCAAACACTTACTAATGACTTATTCATTCCTCAAATATAAATTCAAATATCTTCTGGGTACCAGACATATGACTCATTAAAAATGAGAATATGAATAGCTCACAGCCTTACAACAGAGGGGCCCACAGAGTCCACAGTCCTGCATGAAAAAGAGCATATAAACTAAAGAACCACAGCTCTCCTGTAAATACCAAAATAAAGATTAAATGATTTACTTAAAGAGAAGAGAGGAGAAGACATTTGCCCTTGCTGAGACAAGACAGAAAAGACTTCCTAGAGGAAAGGAACTGGAGCTCAATTTTAATATTGAAGAATAAATTACCAGAATTACAATGTAGATGAAGGGCACTCTAGGCAGAGAGAAAACAATGTTCAAAATTTTGAAAGTATGAAAGAATATGTAGTATTGGGAAAATACTGTCATTATGGTTCAGATTGCCTAAGTAAGAGGTCTAGGTGGGAGACAAAATTGAAAAGAAATCCAGGACACTGACCTATCATGCTAAGGAGCTTAGGAAGGTCATTAAGCTCCTGGTTGTGAGCCACTGAAGGATTTCTAAAATGGTAAGGACATGAAGATTACTTTAAGCACAAGGGACAAGGGGCAGAAGTTGCACTGGGGATGAGGCAAGTATGAATACACAGAGGTGAGTTAGAACATAAGAGTCTAAGGCTTAGACTCTGAGCAAAAATTCAGAAGGCTGAAAGCATGGCAAAATATTTAAGAAATAGCCTGACTGTTATTTTAGGTTCAGACTAACAAGTACCCGATTCATGCTTAGTGAGTCCTCTTGAGACCACCTGATATTTAAGACATAATATTTTCTAATAATTATATTTTTGTTAAAATATTTTCATCACATTTTAAAAGAACAGTAATATAACAAATTCAAGGTGAAATTTCTCAAAGCACTCAAGTTTTGTTCAACCAGTTTGTTAGGCTGTTTTTGTTTTGCTATAAAGAAATACCTGAGGGTGGGCGATTTATAAAGAAAAGAGGTTTAATTAGCTCATGTTCCTGCAGGCTGTACAGGAAGCATGGTGTTTGCATTTGCTCAACTTCTGGGGAGGCCTCAGGAAGCTCACAGTCATGGTGGAAGGTGAAGTGGGAGCAGGCACATCACACGGTGAGGGCCAAAGGAAGGGAGCCAGCAGGGCAGTGCCACTCACTTTTAAACAAGATCTCAAGTGAACTCATTCATCACCAAGGGGATGGCACTAAGACATTCATGAGGGATCTGCTTTCATGATCCAAACACCTCCCACAGGCCCCACCTCCAACACTGGGAATCAAACTTCAACATGAGATTTGGAGGGGACAAACACCCAAACTATATCAACCAGATACAAGAAATTTTGCCTGTGGTTTCCCTTTGTAGCAATGTATTCTTTCTACCCTCTCAGTCAGCTATTGTATCATTCAGAATATCCCTAGTTAATAAGAACTTAAATTTACCATTTATAATAGAAAGTGTAAAAGAGGAATATTTTATAATATTTATTATATTTTTCAATCTTCATTGTAGTCGTTAAAATACAAAAGACATTTCGGCCAGGCACAGTGGCTCACTCCTGTAACCCCAGCATTTTGGTAGGCCAAGGCAGGCGGATCATGAGGTCAGGAGATCAAGACCATCCTGGCTAACACGGTGAAACCCCGTCTCTACTAAAAATATAAAAAAAATTAGCCGGGCGTGGTGGCGGGTGCCTGTAGTCCCAGCTATTCAGGAGGCTGAGGCAGGAGAATGGCGTGAACCCAGGAGGCAGAGCTTGCAGTGAGCTGAGATCGCGCCACTGCACTCCAGCCAGGGTGACAGAGCGAGACTCTGTCTCAAAAAAAAAAAAAAAAAAAAAAAATTTCCAAAGTTATGTGGTTTGACTAATATACTAATATCAAAAAGAAAGTAGTGAAAAATTTGGGGGGAGCTTACTTTCTCTCCATAGGAAGACTTTACATACAAACCTGTTTACATCAACTTTTAAAATTATATTGTGTCTTCTGGATCAAAACTTTATATGATGGAAATTATGTGGAGGGTTCTAGACTCTTCTCATTGACTTCACAATAATACTCAACATCATCAGCAGAGAAGACCTCTAGCAGATATTCAATACCTCTGGCAAATTTACAAACTTTCATAGACTAATGAATCTTAGACTGATCAGTGTTCCTTTCGATCTCTTATCCATTACTACCAGTAATTGTCTATTAATGTGGATGCTCTAATAGTTGGTCTATTATAGTTAGACACACATAAAGCATCAGTGATGCATTTTTATATGTAAGTATACCACAGTCCTGGAAATTATTACATTTTATTGCTGTGTCATTGTGTTTGTGTTTTAAGAAAATGCCTTAGTTTGGTGGCCTCTTACCTATGAAAACTACCAAACACTCCCTAGCAAAACAGTAGCTATTTATTTATTTATTTTGTATTGAGATGGAGTCTCACTCTGTCGGCCAGGCTGGAGTGCAGTGGTGTGATCTCAGCTCACTGCAAGCTCCACCCTCCGGTTTCAAGCGATTCTCCTGCCTCAGTCTCCCGAGTAGCTGGGACTACAGGCGCGCCCTACCACGCCCAGCTAATTTGTGTATTTTTAGTAGAGACGGGTTTCACCATGTTGGCCAGGATGGTCTCGATCTCCTGACCTTATGATCTGCCCACCTCGCCCTCCCAAAGTGCCGGGATTACAGGTGTGAGTCACTGCACCCGGCCTCTGTAAACTTTCAAGGGGAACACTATGGTGAGTTTTGTCTTGGCCCATGGCACCTGCTATTGAGATCTTGCTAAATGAACATATGAATAGAATGTATCCATACTTCCAGAAGTCATTGGACAGTAAATTATACTTAAATATCAGAAAACAAATCATCTGAAAAGTTAACAATCCTCTGAATGCCAAAAACAAAAATTATTATAATGCCTGTTTTAAGTTGAAGTACAAAGGTCTTCTGAGAAAGAAATATTAAATAAAAAGAAATGTATTTCATATTATTAACCCAACTTATAAGATAATAAACTATAATGTTATAATATGATATGAGAAAGAGATGTGTAAATAACTAGTTTTCTAAAAGATAACAACAGCTGTAGCCTAAAGCATGGGTATCCAATCTTTTGGCTTCTCTGGGCCACATGGGAAGAAGAATTGTCTTGGGCCACACATAAAATACACAAACACTATCAATAGCTGTTGAGCTAAAAAAAAAAAACAAAAACTCATAGTCTTTTAAGAAAGTTTACGAATTTGTGTTGGGCCATGTTCAAAGCCGTCCTGGGCCACATGTGGACTGTGGGCCATGGGTTGAACAAGCTTGGCCTAAAGACAAAAGTAAGCTCTCCTGTAACAAATCCACGGTGCATCATCTATTGGGTGCATTAGAGCCCTCTTTGCTTTAACACAAGCAAGGCTTACGGAGGCTCCAGTAAGCCAGAGATAAACACTTAAGCTAAATGAAAATATTTTTAAAATTCTCTGAATTCTAATCATTAAAATTTAAAATTACTGGAAAAGTTAAATAGCTGGAAAGCTACATGATTAAACTGTATAATACTATAAAAGAAATAGATTGTACCTTCATTTTTAAAATCAAAAACTGGGGTACTGGAGAATCCCTGAAAGCTTCGCAGAGGTAGTTTTTAATGTAAATTGAAAAAGGTTTACAAATTAAATCAAGAAAAACTCATGGATCCAATATAACTTTAGATAAGGTATACATCTACAAATAGGTAGTTTCAATATGTTTTAGCATTATTTCCTCAGACTCTGAGAAATTGTTAAATAAAGATACATTTATTTAATGATACATTTCTAACTTTTTTGGAAGAGAATTTCACCCAGCCTAATCCCACAACAATCTCCTTGTGCCACAGTATGAGGTAGACACTACCTAAGATAGACCCTGGCTTTATCAATACAGCATGCCTTATGTATTTATGTGGTGGTGTCCTGGAAATAAAATATCTCATAAGTCATGGTTCATTTGAACTTTGGATGGACCAGAGGTGAACAATGATGCTCTCTGTTCAGCACTGTGCAGAGGAAAATGTCAGTTTCAATTTCTGGAATGTGTGCATCCACAAACACAATATCGCCACACTCATCTTGCCATTCAAAGTAATTTTTCATCTTCTGTAGAGTAATGAAAGCTGACAGGTTAAGGGGATCATAGACTGTCAATGCACAGCCAGTGTTCATTTCACAGAGGGTCCCTTCCTTTGATTGAATGATGGCCCACAAGGTGTCTGTGGATGCTCTCTAATTTCTGCAGGAGAAATGTTCATTACTCATGTAATACCTTGTGCTTCATAATATCCAATTTAAGCTAGGAACCTAATTCTATTGGTTATAAACGCTATTAAACTGGAGAAATAGAGGTAGGAAAAAATCAGCCATGTACGAAAGAACAAAGCTCAATATTAATAGGCCAACAGAATGCCATTTCCTCCTAGACATCATCTGGAGAGCAATGATGAACAGGGATACAGTAGGCAGAACAACAAAAATAAGGAGTGATAGTGAAATGCACCATTCAAGAGTAATGTAAAATTGTCGATTTATATAAAATAATAGGAAGCTGGGGTTGACACTACATTTTTTAAAAGTAGAAGAATAACCAAAGAGTGATTTAGGGGTGTAAACAGCAATGTTCATTTTCTTGATTAAAGGAGAAATAGTTTCTGGGCTGAAAAACTACTGTTCTGAAAATTCAGTTCCTTCTGTGCATTTTTGCACACTCATGGCATGATGTGTTAGATATCTTAGGACTGGCTACCTTTATAGCATAGATTTAAGTAGAGACCCCACTGTAACAGGTCCCTAAAGTTACTACCCTATTGTCTTGAATAAATCAGTACTGCCCTCCAAACACCTAATATATATTGATTATACAAGGATATAATCAATAATTATATAATCAATATATATTGATTATACAAGGATATAATCATGGATGAGGCAGATAAGAATGCAACATTTTGGTGTATTACTTTGCACTTTCACATGAAGAAAATATTGAATTGTGAGCTTGGGAGAATTTTAGCTTCCAGATAAGCTAATGAAGTGATCTATATCCTGTTTGTGCTTCCATAGTATTCTGGGTATTTTTTACATTACATTTATCACATTGTTGTTTCATAGCTATTGTTATGGTCCTTTTTAAAGAAAACACATCCTTGGCACTTAATACATGATTATTGAATAAGTACAAGAGTATCTTGGATCTAGAATGATTTTCAAACCTGTAGAGACATACACATCATCATGCTTTAGAATTATAAGCAAATGACTAAAGTGGGCTCTATAAAGTTTTAGGTATGATAATAATTTGATTAATTTTGCCTTTTGAAAAGATATTTGAAATATAGATTCATGTATACATTTAAAAACCTTCTAAATTTGAGAATGAAAATCAAGATGAAAAATCGCAGAAATGAGGAAGATAATTTAGTGGAAATCGAAATAAAAATTGAAACCACCTGAAAACAACTAGGAATTCACTATAGTGTCACATGATTACGGAGAAGAGAAATGGGTTACTCCGTATATTAATACATTCATTCCTTCATTTATTTATGTATTCACTTATTCAATATGCTTCTTTTCAAGCATTGGTTACATGTGTCATGATGGGAACAATGGGAACAAGTGAGACAGAGCCTGTCTTCGGGCTTGTGGGTTGGATGTGTGCAGTGAAAACCCAGCGAATGTGCATCAAACCTTGAATTTGATGCATGAGAAAGTGTACAAGGCAAAGAGAACAGGAAAAACTGATGCAAATATGGTAACAATCTAGAGGCAAGAGATAGCATGCATTTTCAAAGAATTAAGAGTGCTTCACACTCTTTGCATACAATATAAATACTACCTGGAAAAACAATATTTTTCAGAATTCATATCAAACTGCATAGTCAATTAATTTCTAATACTTTAGTAAGGTTTTCTCTCCTTCCTTCCTTCCTTCCTTCCTTCCTTCCTTCCTTCCTTCCTTCTTTCCTTTATCTCTCCCTGCCTCCATCCCTCCCTCCTTCCTTTCTTCCTTCCTTCCTTCCTTTCTTCCTACCATCTTTCCTACCTTCCTTCCTCTCTTAACAGTACTTGAGTTTTCTTACTTCTCAAGCAATGAATGCTTAGCAGAATCCTACATGGTTTGCATGACCCAGTTTTTTGCATACATATTTTTTAGCTTAAATGGAAAGATATACATTTCATCTTGAATCCTGTCATATATTTACCAAATAGTCTAATTTCTCTCTAAAACATGTGGCAAAATGGACATACATTGTGTTTACTGTAGTAAGACAAAAGGCTAGTGTGACAATCTTTGCCTGAGTTGTAGATCCAAGCAGTGATGAACTAAACCAAATTTGTTCAGTGGGGAATAAATCAGATTGTGTTTTCACAGATCTCAGAGGTATTAAAACTATCTAGCCTGCTTCTGGAGGGACCACAGCTTAAAGTCAGCATGAAAAGATCTACATATTTTTCTGATGGTTCATCTTTAAATGTGTGATGGACTATGAATGACTCAGTGCTATTGTATTAATTGAAGCCTTATACATTCAACCAATAACTTTTGTCCTCATGCTTTTCTTTTGAACCTCTGCTTTTATGCTATATAGTAAGCAACTAAGAAAAATAGGAAATCCGGGACAAATATTTGCACTAAAATGATTGTTTACTATATCAACTGAATTTTTTTTTTTACAGATAAGGCAATTTCAGGCTGGTTAAAAAAAGAAAAGTTATTCCACTCAATACTTGCTTTTAAAGGCTTACATAAATAAGACATGCATATTAAGTCACTAAGTGTTATACCTGGTCCTTAGGGTAATTTTCAAAAGCATAGCAAGGTTATCACAGAGAAATTTAACTTTGAAAGGAGCCCAGATTCCTCAACATGGTTTCCAGTGGAAGTAGTTACGTGCTATGTCAAATTCCTCAAAATGATACTTCTTCTTATGATCATGTTTTGTTCCACAGTGTGTCTTCTAATAATATAGAAACATCACCTAAAAGAAGGGGTATAAAACAGGCAGCCCATTTAGACCCTGAAATGTTATGCAAGCTTTTATATGACTGTGATATGCACCATTTTTGGTGAAGAGTGTTCAGTTTTCATCAGATTCCTCCAAGGGTCCATAATGCCCCCAATTGCTAATATTATTTTTAGGAGTTAAATTATTTCAAAATCACACTGAACCTTAAGTTGTTTATTTTAGGACACCAATGTCATTCACTGAAGACAATCAGCAGGTGTGACTTTAGCAGGCCAATGCCTACTTTGGCCAACAGTCCTATTTGGAGAAAATAGTCTTCAACCTGTTATCATTGTTATCTTCTATTATGTAGAGTAAGGTATTAAAATAAATTGCCACAGCTTGCGTGCTTTCCTTTCAGGGATAAGATTTTATCTGAGAACCTTAGACTAGAAACAATGACAACATGATTTCCTCAGTAATACATCTCAAGAATAGGCTATTTTCTGATTTGTTGTGCAAGCTTATGCTAGTTTTTAAATGCTACCTCTGTGGTGTGTATTATTAAATTTGTTCCTACAAACTCTGAGCATCTAATAAGACAAGTATATGAAAATGTTCCTTTGTAATTAAAGGATTTTCTGGTGGTCTAAAATAGTTAATATGGAACTGCTCAAATGCCTAGTTTACTACTGAGGGAACAAAGTCTTAAAGAAAAGGAAGACAAAGGCTAGTGTGACAATTATTGCCTGATTTGTAGATCCAAGCAGTGATCAACCAAATCAGATTGTGTTTTCACAGATCTCAAAGGCATTAAAACTATCCAGCCTGCTTCTAGAGGGACAACAGCTCAAAGTCAGCATGAAGTGACCTACACATTTTTTTGATGGTTCATCTCTAAATACATGATGGACTATGAGTGACTCATTGCTTTTGTATTCATTGAAGCCTTTTACATTTAACCAATAACCTTGGTCTTCATGCTTTTCTGTTGAACCACTGCTTTTATTTTATTTTCTCTAAGAGATAGAATTGCTGTACAGTTCCATCTGTTAGAAATAGAAGGAAGGGCTCCTAGGAGCTTGTCTCATAATTCTGGCATAGTAACGACAACAAAAAACCTAAAAATATCAAGAGATTAATGAATACATATGTTCTTCATCTCCTTTTAGGTCACATTTTGCCTTACTAGGGACAAATAAAATAACATGCATAAATTCTTAATTTATAAAACTTTTTTCTGACATAAATTAGTTTCTTATCCTTGAAGGAAGTGGTTTGATAGATGACTTTTGTTAATGGTTAAATTGTGTTCCTGGAAAAGATATACGGAAGTCTTAACTTTGATAAGATATGTACAGGGGCATTTAATGAACACCTCAAAATGTAATTTTATTATTTGGAGGCAAGGTGGTTGCAGATGTAATTACTTATGATGGGGTCATACTAGAGGAGAGTGGACCCTTAATCTGATATGACTGGTGTCCTTGTAAGTAGAGGAAAAAAGACACAGAGAGATGTACACATGAACGGCAGGTGAGGATGAGACAGAGATTAAAGTGTAGTAGCTGCAATCCAAGAACCTCAGGAATTGCAGTGAACCACCTGAAGCTAGGAAAAGGCATGGAATAATTTTCCCTAAAAGAATTCAGAAGGCACATTACCTGCAGACACCTCAATTTTGGACTTCTAGCCTCCACAACTGTGAGACAATACACTTCTGCTCTTTTTAAGCTACCTGATTTGCAGTACTTTGTTATAGCAGCCCTGGGAAACAAATACAACTCCTAAGATTTTCAGCTCAAATATTCTATGATTCCTTAAAAAGATCTGTTTATAGACTGGGCGCAGTGGCTCACGCCTGTAATCCCAGCACTTCGGGAGGCTAAGGTGGGCAGATCACGAGGTCAGGAGATTGAGACCATCCTGGCTAACACGGTGAAACTTGTCTATACTAAAAGTACAAAAAATTAGCCGGGCATGGTGGCACACGCCTATAGGCCCAGCTACTCGTGAGGCTGAGGCAGGAGAATCGCTTGAACCCGGGAGGCGGAGGTTGCAGTGGGCCGAGATTATGCCACTGCATTCCAGTCTAGGTGACAGAATGAGACTCTGTCTCAAACAAACAAACAAACAAACAAAAATTTGTTTATTACTGATTAATTATTGCTCAGGAATGTATTTCAGAGCTAAACAAGTGCAACATAGGTCCACTCCATTTTCTTCATCAAGTTACAACTGTTATTATTTACATTACAACAGCACTAACATATATGGCAAGAACAGTGTTGGAACTCATTGCTCTGTGCTGAGAAAAGTATGCATATAGATAGTTGCATGATACTCAAAAAGAAGAGGTGAACAAAAATTCAAGGACCAAATATCAATGTTGATTTGGACATGGAAATGTGAATAAGAAATCAATTGTATTCTTTATCATACTAATTCTGACTTTTAAATGGTATTTAGCTTCTAATTGCAAATATTTGCAGGAAATTTAAAACACAGAATGAAAAGATTGAGGTCATAAAACCTGCAATGTAAAAGGTGAATCATGAATATTGCAAAAAGTGTTAAAAAACTTTAATGGTCCAAGTGACACTTAATATAACACTATTATCTCTTTAAAGGACTTGAATAATGCTCAAATCTTTTATTATGTGAAAATCTTAAAACAAAATTTTCAGAGTACAAAACACAATGCACTTCTGTTAAGCAACTTCCAAAAAGGAGGCTAAAAGAACACCACAAACTGAGTAGCTTTAGAATAAGGGCTCTTTATTGTGACTGGCTTTAGAGGAGAAACAATAAATTGGGTCATAACAAATCATCCAACCAGGTTGGACTCAGAGTTGAATGGGTCATGGATCTTATAAACTTTCTTTTCTTTCTCTTTTCTCCTCTATGCAGTTAAAGATCAAGGTGATTATCACTAGTAAAACCCTCTCTCCTACTACGAATATATTATTGATTCATAGTTTCCCACCAAGTTTTAAGGAGAAGGAATCACTGAGGCTAAGGTGCCTTTGCTGGTTCGAGTGCCTACCCTGTGTTCATTATATGTGTGAAAGGGTATTGACAGAGAGCTCGGGGGCCTCTGATGAAATCAGCAGTCAGGGTGAAAAAACCGTTTTTCATTTAATAAACACTCTGAAAGACTTGTCGCTGCACACTGTATTTATAGCCACGTCTCAGTTCCATTTTCTTCTAGTTCTGCTTCTATAAAACCTCCTTAACCAGCTGGAATTGGGTATGTGACTCTGATGTCATAAATCTTATAAAAGGGTCAGTTAAATGAGCCTCGTTTCAGGGGCATCTGCAGTACATTTTATAGATATTTTAATGAGAGACAACAGAGGGCTTTATACACTTTTCACACTGAGGGCACAAAAACATTCATTAGCTGAGCAAACTGGGACTCAGTGGTGAGATTTGGTAAAGATTCTAAAGTGTTAAAAATGTTTAAGTTTTCCCTAATGGCTTCACTTGACATTAGATGTTGAATATTATTTTAAATCACTTGCTTTCTTGGCTATGTATTCACCTGGTTTCTTATTTGTTACATCCGTGTGGGCTCGCAGGAGGCATACTTTTACAGTCCTCTTGGTAAATACTGCTGGAAAAGAGACTGAAAATCAGAGAAGAATGATCTTCCTACTTTATTCACACTTCTTAAGTCTGATTTCTCTGGTTTTTGTTTCAGTAGAGTAGTGGTACTACTGTAAAGGCAGTAGAATGTGCGAGTGTGTGTGTGTACGTGCATGTGTTTCTTTTACAAGAAGCAAATGGTTTTGTAAAATCTTGCCCCATGACTCAGACTTTTTACTTTATATAATATCGAACTATTTCAGCATATATAGACTATTTTAAGGGTGAAATGACTCCACAGAAAGTTTTTCCTGACCCAATTATCTGAGGGCTGCTCATTTTAGGTTGGGTCAGTGAACATGGCTGCATGAGGACTACAGGGTCAGAGAGAGAATAGCTTTAAGAGAAGAAGGAATGGGAGCACATCATTTAGCCCCTTTGATCCTCTTTATTCCACTATACAAAATGAAGACGATGCCTTTCTCATCAGGGTAGTGGTAGAAAATATTTGATGTAGTAGAAAGAATATTTTATACATATATCTATTCATAGTATGGAATTAAACATGTAGTGCAGTTAAAAGCTTTATATACAATACTGTTTATATAAAATATGGCTGCTGCCATTATTATTAATTCAAGGTAACAGCATGTTTATTAAATTGGCAAGTGATTTTTTTTATTATACTTTAAGTTTTAGGGTACATGTGCACAATGTGCAGGTGACATATGTATACATGTGCCATGCTGGTGCACTGCACCCACTAACTCGTCATCTAGCATTAGGTATATCTCCCAATGCTATCCCTCCCCCCTCCCCCCCCCACAACAGACTCCAGAGTGTGATGTTCCCCTTCCTGTGTCCATGTGTTCTCATTGTTCAATTCCCACGTATGAGTGAGAATATGCAGTGTTTGGTTTTTTGTTCTTGCGATAGTTTACTGAGAATGATGATTTCCAATTTCATCCATGTCTCTACAAAGGACATGAACTCATCATTTTTTATGGCTGCATAGTATTCCATGGTGTATATGTGCCACATTTTCTTAATCCATTCTATCATTGTTGGACATTTGAGTTGGTTCCAAGTCTTTGCTATTGTGAATAATGCTGCAATAAACATACGTGTGCATGTGTCTTTATAGCAGCATGATTTATAGTCCTTTGGGTATATACCCAGTAATGGGATTGCTGGGTCAAATGGTATTTCTAGTTCTAGATCCCTGAAGAATCGCCACACTGACTTCCACATGGTTGAACTAGTTTACAGTCCCACCAACACTGTAAAAGTGTTCCTATTTCTCCACATCCTCTCCAGTACCTGTTGTTTCCTGACTTTTTAATGATTGCCATTCTAACTGGTGTGAGATGGTATCTCATTGTGGTTTTGATTTGCATTTCTCTGACGGCCAGTGATGGTGAGCATTTTTTCATGTGTTTTTTGGCTGCATAAATGTCTTCCTTTGAGAGGTGTCTGTTCATGTCCTTTGCCCACTTTTTGATGGGGTTGTTTGTTTTTTTCTTGTAAGTTTGTTGGAGTTCATTGTAGATTCTGGATATTAGCCCTTTGTCAGATGAGTAGGTTGTGAAAATTTTCTCCCATTTTGTAGGTTGCCTGTTCACTCTGATGGTAGTTTCTTTTGCTGTGCAGAAGCTCTTTAGTTTAATGAGATCCCATTTGTCAATTTTGTCTTTTGTTGCCATTGCTTTTGGTGTTTTAGACATGAAGTCCTTGCCCATGCCTATGTCCTGAATGGTAATGCCTAGGTTTTCTTCTAGGGTTTTTATCGTTTGAAGTCTAACGTTTAAGTCTTTAATCCATCTTGAATTGATTTTTGTATAAGGTGTAAGGAAGGGATCCAGTTTCAGCTTTCTACATATGGCTAGCCAGTTTTCCCAGCACCATTTATTAAATAGGGAATCCTTTCCCCATTGCTTGTTTTTCTCAGGTTTATCAAAGATCAGATAGTTGTAGATATGCGGCATTATTTCTGAGGGCTCTGTTCTGTTCCATTGATCTATATCTCTGTTTTGGTAACAGTACCATGCTGTTTTGTTTACTGTAGACTTGTAGTATAGTTTGAAGTCAAGTAGCGTGATGCCTCCAGCTTTGTTCTTTTGGCTTAGGATTGACTTGGCGATGCAGGCTCTTTTTTGGTTCCATATGAACTTTAAAGTAGTTTTTTCCAATTCTGTGAAGAAAGGCATTGGTAGCTTGATGGGGATGGCATTGAATCTGTAAATTACCTTGGGCATTATGGCCATTTTCATGATATTGATTCTTCCTACCCATGAGCATTTGACGTTCTTCCATTTGTTTGTATCCTCTTTGACTTCCTTGAGCAGTGGTTTGTAGTTCTCCTTGAAGAGGTCCTTCACATCCCTTGTAAGTTGGATTCCTAGGTATTTTATTCTCTTTGAAGCAATTGTGAATGGGAGTTCACTCATGATTTGGCTCTCTGCTTGCCTGTTGTTGGTGTATAAGAATGCTTGTGATTTTTGTACATTGATTTTGTATCCTGAGACTTTGCTGAAGTTGCTTATCAGCTTAAGGAGATTTTGGGCTGAGACAATGGGGTTTTCTAGATATACAATCATGTCGTCTGCAAACAGGGACAATTTGACTTCCTCTTTTCCCAACTGTATACCCTTTATTTCCTTCTCCTGCCTAATTGCCCTGGCCAGAACTTCCAACACTATGTTGAATAGGAGTGGTGAGAGAGGGCATCCCTGTCTTGTGCCAGTTTTCAAAGGGAATGCTTCCACTTTTTGCCCATTCAGTATGATATTGGCTGTGGGTTTGTCATACATAGCTCTTATTATTTTGAGATACGTCCCATCAATACCTAATTTATTGACAGCTTTTAGCATGAAGTGTTGTTGAATTTTGTCAAAGGCCTTTTCTGCATCTATTGAGATAATCATGTGGTTTTTGTCTTTGGTTCTGTTTATATGCTGGATTACATTTATTGATTTGCGTATATTGAACCAGCCTTGCATCCCAGGGATGAAGCCCACTTGATCATGGTGGATGAGCTTTTTGATGTGCTGCTGGATTCAGTTTGCCAGTATTTTATTGAGGATTTTTGCATCAATGTTCATCAAGGATATTGGTCTAAAATTCTCTTTTTTGGTTGTGTATCTGCCCGGCTTTGGTATCAGGATGATGCTGGTCTCATCAAATGAGTTAGGGAGGATTCCCTTTTTCTATTGATTGGAATAGTTTCAGAAGGAATGGTACTAGTTCCTCCTTGTACCTCTGGTAGAATTCGGCTGTGAATCCATCTGGTCCTGGACTCTTGTTGTTTGGTAAGCTATTGATTATTGCCACAATTTCAGCTCCTGTTATTGGTCTATTCAGAGATTCAACTTCTTCCTGGTTTAGTCTTGGGAGAGTGTATGTGTCGAGGAATTTATCCATTTCTTCTAGATTTTCTAGTTTATTTGCATAGAGATGTTTATAGTATTCTCTGATGGTAGTTTGTATTTCTGTAGGATCAGTGATGATATCCAATTTATCATTTTTTATTACATCTATTTGATTCTTCTCTCTTTTTTTCTTTATTATTCTTGCTAGTGGTCTATCAATTTTGTTGATCCTTTCAAAAAACCAGCTCCTGGATTCGTTAATTTTTTGAATGGTTTTTTGTGTCTCTATTTCCTTCAGTTCTGCTCTGATTTTAGTTATTTCTTGCCTTCTGCTAGCTTTTGAATGTGTTTGCTCTTGCTTTTCTAGTTCTTTTAATTGTGATGTTAGGGTGTCAATTTTGGATCTTTCCTGCTTTCTCTTGTGGGCATTTAGTGCTATAAATTTCCCTCTACACACTGCTTTGAATGTGTCCCAGAGATTCTGGTATGTTGTGTCTTTGTTCTCGTTGGTTTCAAAGAACATCTTTATTTCTGCCTTCATTTTGTTATGTACCCAGTAGTCATTCAGGAGCAGGTTGTTCAATTACCATGTAGTTGAGCAGTTTTGAGTGAGATTCTTAATCCTGAGTTCTAGTTTGATTGCGCTGTGATCTGAGAGATAGTTTGTTATAATTTCTGTTCTTTTACATTTGCTGAGGAGAGCTTTACTTCCAACTATGTGGTCAATTTTGGAATAGGTGTGGTGTGGTGCTGAAAAAAATATATATTCTGTTGATTTGGGGTGGAGAGTTCTGTAGATGTCTATTAGGTCCCCTTGGTGCAGAGCTGAGTTCAATTCCTGGGTATCCTTGTTGACTTTCTGTCTCGTTGTTCTGTCTAATGTTGACAGTGGGGTGTTAAAGTCTCCCATTATTAATGTGTGGGAGTCTAAGTCTCTTTGTAGGTCACTCAGGACTTGCTTTATGAATCTGGGTGCTCCTGTATTGGGTGCATATATATTTAGGATAGTTAGCTCTTCTTGTTGAATTGATCCCTTTACCATTAAGTAATGGCCTTCTTTGTCTCTTTTGATCTTTGTTGGTTTAAAGTCTGTTTTATCAGAGACTAGGATTGCAACCCCTGCCTTTTTTTGTTTTCCATTGGCTTGGTAGATCTTCCTCCATCCTTTTACTTTGAGCCTATGTGTGTCTCTGCACGTGAGATGGGTTTCCTGAATACAGCACACTGATGGGTCTTGACTCTTTATCCAATTTGCCAGTCTGTGTCTTTTAATTGGAGCATTTAGTCCATTTACATTTAAAGTTAATATTCTTATGTGTGAATTTGATCCTGTCATTATGATGTTAGCTGGTTATTTTGCTTGTTAGTTGATGCAGTTTCTTTCTAGTCTCGATGGTCTTTACATTTTGGCATGAGTTTGCAGCGGCTGGTACCGGTTGTTCCTTTCCATGTTTAGTGTTTCCTTCAGGAGCTCTTTTAGGGAAGGCCTGGTGGTGACAAAATCGGTCAGCATTTGCTTGTCTGTAAAGTATTTTATTTCTCCTTCACTTATGAAGCTTAGTTTGGCTGGATATGAATTTCTGGGTTGAAAATTCTTTTCTTTAAGAATGTTGAATATTGGCCCCCACTCTCTTCTGGCTTGTAGAGTTTCTGCCGAGAGATCCACTGTTAGTCTGATGGGCTTCCCTTTGAGGGTAACCCGACCTTTCTCTCTGGCTGCCCTTAACATTTTTTCCTTCATTTCAACTTTGGTGAATCTGACAATTATGTGTCTTGGAGTTGCTCTTCTCAAGGAGTATCTTTGTGGCGTTCTCTGTATTTCCTGAATCTGAATGTTGGCCTGCCTTGCTAGATTGGGGAAGTTCTCCTGGTTAATATCCTGCAGAGTGTTTTCCAACTTGGTTCCATTCTCCCCGTTACTTTCAGGTACACCAATGAGACGTAGATTTGGTCTTTTCACATAAGCCCATATTTCTTGGAGGCTTTGTTCATTTCTTTTTATTCTTTTTTCTCTAAACTTCCCTTCTCACTTCATTTCATTCGTTTCATCTTCCATCGCTGATACCCTTTCTTCCAGTTGATTGCATCGGCTCCTGAGGCTTCTGCATTCTTCACGTAGTTTTCGAGCCTTGGTTTTCAGCTCCATCAGCTCCTTTAAGCACTTCTCTGTATTGGTTATTCTAGTTATACATTCTTCTAAATTTTTTTCAAAGTTATCAACTTCTTTGCCTTTGGTTTGAATTTCCTCCCGTGGCTCAGAGTAATTTGATCGTCTGAAGCCTTCTTCTCTCAGCTCGTCAAGGTCATTCTCCATCCAGGTTTGTTCCGTTGCTGGTGAGGAACTGCGTTCCTTTGGAGGAGGAGAGGCGCTCTGCTTTTTAGAGTTTCCAGTTTTTCTGCTCTGTTTTTTTCCCCATCTTTGTGGTTTTATCTACTTTTGGTCTTTGATGATGGTGATGTACAGATGGGTTTTCGGTGTGGATGTCCTTTCTGTTTGTTAGTTTTCCTTCTAACAGACAGGACCCTCAGCTGCAGGTCTGTTGGAGTACCAGGCTGTGTGAGGTGTCAGTCTGCCCCGGCTGGGGGGTGCCTCCCAGTTAGGCTGCTCGGGGGTCAGGGGTCAGGGACCCACTTGAGGAGGCAGTCTGCCCGTTCTCCAATCTCCAGCTGCTTTCTGGGAGAACCACTGCTCTCTTCACAGCTCAGATGGAAATGCAGAAATCACCCGTCTTCTGCGTCGCTCACGCTGGGAGCTCTAGACTGGAGCTGTTCCTATTCGGCCATCTTGGCTCCTCCCGGCAAGTGATTTTTAAGTGTATTTTGGATTTATTACCAATAATTAGCCTTTGTGAAGACAGAAGACATTTTATAGTGACTCAATTTAATTCTCTCATCTCTAATTCCTGTGGTAATAGAACTGTATCTTGATCCATGTTTAAGAAGATATTTTGTCCCTACCCTAATAAATTCATTGTTTATATCCCCCAGTGCAGAGATGATGCAAGATTTATCTTTATAATAATTACAATTATAATTTGCTCCAAAAAGTTTACTAATTTTTTTTTACCTCATTTCTTCTTTCAAGGTAAATATCTTTGGAAAGAATCTTTAAAAATTATTTTAATGTGTACTATTGTTATTCAACATGATAATTACACATATCTAAATAAAATTTTTAACTTTTTAATGACTCTAACAATGGTATATTTTATTATTAAGGAGGACCAGAGAACTGGACAGATGAAAATCATGAAACCCCTAGGAAAAATAGTCATAAATATGATTTTTAAAAAGAAATTGATAAAATACCGCTTTTTAAAAAAATAGACTATTCTATTGCAAGATTCTGCCCCTAGAAAATAAAACAGGCACAGAATTGAATTATCCTTTTTTTCTGATGAGAAATCCTACTCATACTTAAATATGGAGAAAAGGAATTTGATTAATGTTAAGCCACATGAGGATATCTATAACTAAATCTTTCACCATTAACTTTGTAAAAGAGTATTATCCCCAAAGTCAAGTAAAGTTCATTGACTGTGACCATTTGGGAAATTCCATGTCATCTTAAGTGTCTGTTGGTTTCACAGAAGGCAGAACATTTTCTTGTCTGAGTTCCCAGCCGAAAGTTTATCTTAGTTCCTTTTAGATGTGACTTGTTCACAAGGCACTTGCATTTAGACTCCACATTTGTCTCGTTCATGGCATAGAAGTATTTGGTAATTGATTTCCCTCTTGGATGTTTGACAAACTTTTACTATGGGTATGAAGAATTGTTTCCACTGGTGGCAGTAAATTGTTTAGGGAAGCTTTAGCACAGGTGGAGATTTGGTTCTGCATAGCTCTGTCTTGACAAACCATTGTTCTTGGCTGGTTTGGGGTAGAGGCAGCCCAGATTTCCCTAGAGAGTGTTCTGGGAGTCTCAGGGAATTCTGATATAAGAACAAGGACAGAATGAAAAAGCACACTGTTATAAAAGACTGGTATGAAAAAATTTTAGCCAGGAGTTTTCCTGATCTCAGAAAGCCCTCTACTCTTGTCAAAGGGATCTATGGCCTTCCAGCA
The DNA here is from genome assembly GCF_028858775.2 of Pan troglodytes. Classification (NCBI taxonomy): domain Eukaryota; kingdom Metazoa; phylum Chordata; class Mammalia; order Primates; family Hominidae; genus Pan; species Pan troglodytes. The sequence continues at coordinate 169,361,473 of NC_072401.2, read as the reverse complement.
AGAGACGAGGAGTCAAAAAAGCAAATGTCTATGGGTGTTGTGCACAGACAGAATTTATCTTTGTAAACTGCCAGTTTACATGTGTTTATGAATCTATCCAAAACAGATTAATAGCTTCTTTGTTTACATTCTCATAGTGTTCATTCTGCCTTTTATTCCTCAGTGTGGCAGGAAACAGGAGGGGTTTGTAAGATAATTGAATAAAGGGGCTATTTCCAGCAGTATGAATAGGATTACTGGAACTAAAAAGGGATATTGAAGCACGCAGGGAACAATAGTAGGAAGCCTTTACTACCTCTAGGTCTGAGTAAACAAGGAGGAAAATGCATTACCAGAACATCGTGAAAGATGGAACTCAGATTAAAGACCATCTAAGAGCATCTTTAATCATAGGAGGAAGAAGTCACTGCTAAATTGTGGAACTGAGGTCAAAAGAAAAAAAAATCCACATGTATCTTCTCAGTTCTGCATCCCGTGAAACAACTAAGACAAACATAACTGCAAAGAAGAGCTTGGTGAAGTCTGTTGGGGGAAGCTTCCTGAGCATGGAACAGGGCGGGCAAATGTGGAGAACTGCTCTGAGAGGAATGAGAGGGACAGAAAGTGCCCAACATAGACGGTGAGCTCTGAGTACAGAGCTTGTATCTTATCAGTATCTGGGACCCATCTCCACCCGCCTCTCAGAGCCTTAATTGAAAGACATAAAGGGCTTTTCAGTAGGATCTGATAAAGAAAGTTTCCTTATCATAAAATTATATTTGCTTTCAGTTGATAGAGAAATCCAAGGAGGTGACGAAAGAAACATTTCTTCTACTTCTACTATTTAAAATGTTTGCTGTTCTCCTTTGTTCGACATCAGAGTGAAGAACTGGAGTCATTGAGTAAATTAATGGCACTTAAACATCATTTTGCATGTTATTGGGTCTCTGGGGTTTCAATTGAACTTACGTTTCTTGGCAGTGTAGTACTGAAGGGGCAATACTTGGAAAGTAAATTTCTTGTGAATGATTAAATAATTTGGTAATGTTTAGAGCACATTAAGTATTCTATTTGATTTTCTAGAAATGTAGGGACGTTTTAAACTCTAGACTTAGTCAATTAACTTTTTGAAAGACATAGCATGCGTAAGGTAAGATTTTGTGTAGAATATTTCTCTCAATCCACCCTACTGCCACCAAAACGATGTGCATTTGAATGCTCAAATTTGATATTTAGTTTTAAACATTTTGACATTTTCCTTTATTTTTTTCCTCAAATTATGATCTCATTGTGAAATAATATATTCAATATATTGTTGATATACGTATATATTATTAATAATATGTTGATATATGTATATATTATTATGTTGCTATATGTATATGTTATTAATATGATAATATAATAAACTGTGCTAAATATATGTCATAACATATATTTAACATATTATAGAAATTTTGGAAAATAAGGACAAACAGTTCTCACTTTGGAGAATAGCAAGTAGCCCTAAAATTGTCTTTAAAAAGTGATTTGAATAATATATAGGAAAAATGGTGATTGTCACATGGCCTAATATTAAAATATCTCTTATTGTCAGTTCTAAAAGTTTAAGGAAACAAAATAGTAAGTCTAATATTTAGACACCATAATTTAAAACATAAGAAACATTTATAATGAAAGTGTTCTATTAAAATAAAAAGTGTCATGGGTAGTTTAAACATTGTTCCATTCTTCTGGTGTCACATAGGAAACTGAGTGGACATTTTCTCTATGCCTTGGTGAATCGCTACAATCTTTAAAATGTAGACCAGCTTCCAACATTTTATCCTCTGCACTTTGAGTATTGTGAGATTTCTCTCAGAGTTCCTTTAAGGTTAATGTGTTTGGGATGTTACTTCCTCTGGCATATGTTCACTCTTTTTTGTCACAATCATTTTCCTCATTCACCTTCATGAAATTTCTCTGGCGGCATATCTTGAGTCTCTCAAATGGCAGGAGTGTTATTTCCACAGTCAGCTATTTTTTTTCCTACAAATCCATTTATATTCAACATGGATTTTACTTTCAGTATTATCATTTTTTATCTCTTTGCTGCAATTTCATCTTGGTTGGCCAATTCACTCATTCAAATTATCTATTTTTGAAAATTATCACATGGATGGATGACTGGGAGACAAAGCAGCTAGACAACTGTATGCTTTGCTTTCTGAGCGTCAACACATATGCAGTGACCAATCAACAACAGACTTAGAAATAAATGCTGCAACTGGTCATCGATCGGGATGTGCCTCCGTTATTTAGGCAGTAATTTGTGCATTGAAGAGCAGCAGTGAAGTTTGTGCTTTATACATGTACCGTTGATACCATTGATTGGAATTATAACCATGTTGTGGGGATTTGTTTTACTTAACTAAACCATGGTAATTGATATGTATGCATATTTGGAACTGTGCAAAACAAGACTGTCTGTCTTAAAATTTCATTTATATCTGGGTGCCTATAATCCCAGCACTTTGGGAGGCCAATGCAGGAGAATTGCTTGAGGTCAAAAGTCTAAGATCAGCCTCCTGGGCAACATAGCAAATCTTATCTATAAAAAAATTAAAAATTAGTGGAAACTGGTGATGTGTGTTTGTATTCTTAGCTACTTGAGAAGCTGAAGGAGGAGCATGACATGAGCTCAGGAGTACAATCTGCAGTGAGCTATGGTAAAGCCACTGCACCTCAGTCTGGGTGACAGAGGACGACCTTATCTCTCTCTTATTTTTTTAAAAACTCATTTATTATTATTTTGCCTAGCAAAACTACTGTTAAATTTTGTTGCACTACTTTTAATGTTTTTTTGATACCTAAACTTTCTGGATGTAGATGTAATCATCCTGCCTCTACAAATTTGAATCATTTTTATTTTCTATTTAAAGTGGTAAGGTATACTAGATAGCTCTTAAATGTTTTAAATTATACTGATTTTGAAAGTCACACGCAAAAGTCAATTACTTTACATTATCTTCACTCGTGTAAAGCTATTAACAGAGGTCTTTCAGTGATGAGAATGCCTCCTGGGTGGTAGAGGAAGGGAGAATAACATTAAAAACTAGAGGGAAATAAAGAAATACAAAATTGAGAGCAAGAGGAGACAATGAGATTGCAAGGGATCTATACTTGTCTTTCTCTTTTTCTAGTTTGGATAGAAGAGAATGGAAGAGAAAGGGGGAATTCTCACACGTAATGTAAACTTTTTGGCAAGTGACGCTCCTAGTAAACATAGAAATCAGCATCCTCAAATTTGCGCCACAGGATGCTCCTTCGGTATGGACTGTCTTTTATCCCTATACCTCCCTGAAGAAAATTAGGAGGAAGGAGAAGAGATAAACTTTGAGGTCGCCCATTGAAACAACAACATTCTTCCACTTTAAAATCCTTTCTTTAACTTGGTTGGCTTCACTGCCAAATCAGTGGTGGAGCGGGAGAAAGACTGTGTCCTTTGAAAGAAGAAATCAGCAGATTAGCACCAATAACTTGTCTAAAGCACTATTTATATCCCACTTTTCCTCATCTCTCCATTGGCGGGAGCACATTATTATGCAACATTTATAACATGCACAAGCAGATGACAGTCAGGATCTATGGATGAAACTGTTTTTCCTGGTTTACACGTGTACATCAACATAGCTGGGTAGAGATATTTTAGTTTCATGCTTTTTCCTATCAACCTTTTGTAGACATTACTCTCATTTTCTGGCATGTTTACAGTTCATAAGTACAAAGTCTGAAACTGGCCTGGGGTGTGTGTGTGTGTGTGTGTGTGTGTGTGTGTGTGTATAATACCTGGTATCTGAGAATATGGAGACTTTAAAAAACGACTTTCAAGAACTTCACCAATTTATTTATCAATGTTACTTAATTTTCAATCACGATACTGTATATACAGGAACTTTTTATTCCACAGATTCACATCCTTAATTTCCATTATATATTTAAATAAAATATCTGTTCAATTTTTGCCTGCTTTTTTTTTTTTTTTTTTTTGAGACAGAGTCTCGCGCTGTCGCCCAGGGTGGAGTGCACTGGTGCGATCTCGGCTCACTGCAAGCTCTGCCTCCCAGGGTCAGGCCATTCTCCTGCCTCAGCCTCTCTAGTAGCTGGGACTACAGGCGCCTGCCACCATGCCCAGCTAATTTTTTTGTATTTTTAGTCGAGACGGGGTTTCACCATGTTAACCAGGATGGTCTCGATCTCCTGACCTCGTGATCCACCCACCTCGGCCTCCCAAAGTGCTGGGATTACAGGCGTGAGCCACCATGCCCTGCCTGCCTGCTTTTTTAAATTTTACTTTTCAGAAATATCAGCTATGATCATGTTGACTCACTGTGGTGTGCAAGCCTGTATCTATCATTTTTCCTATACCTGCTTTCCTCTTTTCATGCCTCTTCACTCCACTTTAGGGATTCTTTTTTTTCCAGCCTGTTCTTCATATCACAGGTAGAGGATATTAAATTGTTGATTGCAATCTTTGCTTTTCCACTACCATCTTAATAATGCACAATAGCATTATTTTTCTCCTTAAATTCTTTCCTTAATTTTCCCATCTTCAATTTTATCTGAATTTTTTGTTTCTTCCTTATCTTACTGAATCATTTCATAATTTTTTTGTTTAATTTTTTGAAGTTGTGAACTTTATACCAAAAGGTTTTTTTTTTTTATTATACTTTAAGTTTTAGGGTACATGTGCACAATGTGCAGGTTAGTTACATATATATACATGTGCCATGCTGGTGTGCTGCACCCATTAACTCGTCATTTAGCATTAGGTATATCTCCTAATGCTATCCCTCCCCCCTCCCCCCTCCCCACAACAGTCCCCAGAGTGTGATGTTCCCCTTCCTGTGTCCATGTGTTCTCATTGTTCAATTCCCATCTGTGAGTGAGAACATGCGGTGTTTGGTTTTTTGTCCTTGCAATAGCTTACTGAGAATGATGATTTCTAATTTCATCCATGTCCCTACAAAGGACATGAACTCATCATTTTTTATGGCTGCATAGTATTCCATGGCGTATATGTGCCACATTTTCTTAATCCAGTCTATCATTGTTGGACATTTGGGTTAGTTCCAAGTCTTTGCTATTGTGAATAGTGCCGCAATAAACATACGTGTGCATGTGTCTTTATAGCAGCATGATTTATAGTCCTTTGGGTATATACCCAGTAATGGGATTGCTGGGTCAAATGGTATTTCTAGTTCTAGATCCCTGAGGAATCTCCACACTGACTTCCACAATGGTTGAACTAGTTTACAGTCCCACCAACAGTGTAAAAGTGTTCCTATTTCTCCACATCCTCTCCAGTACCTGTTGTTTCCTGACTTTTTAATGATTGCCATTATAACTGGTGTGAGATGGTATCTCATTGTGGTTTTGATTTGCATTTCTCTGATGGCCAGTGATGATGAGGATTTTTTCATGTGTCTGTTGGCTGTATAAATGTCTTCTTTTGAGAAGTGTCTGTTCATATCCTTTGCCCACTTTTTGATGGGGTTGTTTGTTTCTTCTTGTAAACTTTTTTGAGTTCATTGTAGATTCTGGGTATTAGCCCTTTGTCAGATGAGTAGGTTGCAAAAATTTTCTCGTATTTTGTAGGTTGCTTGTTCACTCTGATGGTAGTTTCTTTTGCTGTGCAGAAGCTGTTTAGTTTAATTAGATCCCATTTGTCAATTTTGGCTTTTGTTGCCATTGCTTTTGGTGTTTTAGACATGAAGTCCTTGCCCATGCCTATGTCCTGAATGGTAATGCCTAGGTTTTCTTCTAGGGTTTTTATGGTTTTAGGTCTAATGTTTAAGTCTTTAATCCATCTTGAATTGATTTTTGTATAAGGTGTAAGGAAGGGATCCAGTTTCAGCTTTCTACATATGACTAGCCAGTTTTCCCAGCACCATTTATTAAATAGGGAATCCTTTCCCCATTGCTTGTTTTTCTCAGGTTTGTCAAAGATCAGATAGTTGTAGATAAGCGGTGTTATTTCTGAGGGCTCTGTTCTGTTCCATTGATCTATATCTCTGTTTTGGTACCAGTACCATGCTGTTTTGGTTACTGTAGCCTTGTATAGTTTGAAGTCAGGTAGCGTGATGCCTCCAGCTTTGTTCTTTTGGCTTAGGATTGACTTGGCAATGCCGGCTCTTTTTTGGTTCCATATGAACTTTAAAGTAGTTTTTTCCAATTCTGTGAAGAAAGTCATTGGTAGCTTGATGGGGATGGCATTGAATCTACAAATTACCTTGGGCAGTATGGCCATTTTCACGATATTGATTCTTCCTACCCATGAGCATGGAATGTTCTTCCATTTGTTTGTATCCTCTTTAATTTCCTTGAGCAGTGGTTTGTAGTTTTCCTTGAAGAGGTCCTTCACGTCCCTTGTAAGTTGGATTCCTAGGTATTTTATTCTCTTTGAAGCAATTGTGAATGGGAGTTCACTCATGATTTGGCTCTCTGTTTGTCTGCAATAATCAATAGCTTACCAACCAAAAAGAGTCCAGGACCAGATGGATTCACAGCCGAATTCTACCAGAGGTACAAGGAGGAACTGGTACCATTCCTTCTGAAACTATTCCAATCAATAGAAAAAGAGGGAATCCTCCCTAACTCATTTTATGAGGCCAGCATCATCCTGATACCAAAGCTGGGCAGAGACACAACCAAAAAAGAGAATTTTAGACTAATATCCTTAATGAACATTGATGCAAAAATCCTCAATAAAATACTGGCAAACTGAATCCAGCAGCACATCAAAAAGCTTATCCACCATGATCAAGTGGGCTTCATCCCTGGGATGCAAGGCTGGTTCAATATACGCAAATCAATAAATGTAGTCCAGCATATAAACAGAACCAAAGACAAAAACCACATGATTATCTCAATAGATACAGAAAAGGCCTTTGACAAAATTCAACAACACTTCATGCTAAAAACTCTCAATAAATTAGGTATTGATGGGACATATCTCAAAATAACAAGAGCTATCTATGACAAACCCACAGCCAATATCATACTGAATGGGCAAAAAGTGGAAGCATTCCCTTTGAAAACTGGCACAAGACAGGGATGCCCTCTCTCACCACTCCTATTCAACATAGTGTTGGAAGTTCTGGCCAGGGCAATTAGGCAGGAGAAGGAAATAAAGGGTATTCAATTAGGAAAAGAGGAAGTCAAATTGTCCCTGTTTGCAGACGACATGATTGTATATCTAGAAATCCCCATTGTCTCAGCCCAAAATCTCCTTAAGCTGATAAGCAACTTCAGCAAAGTCTCAGGATACAAAATCAATGTACAAAAATCACAAGCATTCTTATACACCAAAAGTTTTTAAAAACCTATCTTTATAAAGACTGTATCATATCTGTATTTCTTTCATTTTATGTTGATTTTTTTTCTTATCATTGAGAAAAGATTGCATAAATCCCACAAATGATTTTTTTTCTCTTTATTTATCTTAGGATGATCTTTTCTAAATGGTTATGTTTCATTGCCCTTTCCTTTCTCTCTTCATCTTTCTCCGTCTAACTCTGTAAGCATTGTAAAAATTCTTACCCCATAGAATTTAAACTGGGCTTGAACAGGTGAGTACATGGTAGTGAAGATTCATTCTTTTGTCTTCCTGACAAAGCTTAGGGTAGAATTGGGGGCAAGGGAAAGGTGGTGTGGAAAGTAACCTGAAAATTATCCATCCTGGTAAGGATATTTTGTCTCATAATATTTTGTACCGATATTTATTAAAAACTGAGTCACATTCTCTGCTAAAGTTAGAAGACAGAAGTTCTTTAGTTTTCAGTTCCAGTTCAACTTTGAGATGTTTTACCAACTTTCATTAGAAGTGGAATTATCCCCAGTGTTTTGTGAAATAGGGTCAAATATATCTTTCCCTACTTGGTCACATTTTCTGCCATTTGTCCAAATGTATAAAAATGACTTTTAGAGATTATTCTCCATCACTTTGACATCTACCATAGCCTCTAGATCTTGGATGATTTTCTTCTATTTCATATCAGAACAAAATCATGCCACTATTAATTACCTATGTCTAAGAAAAAAAGTGGCAAGGCATGATGTCAATGTTTATAAATCCTGCTACTACTCTTGTTGCTTGGCAGGTAAATAGGTATCCACATTAGAGCCATCTAAATCAATGCATTGTTTAATCATCCTTGTAGTTCCTGTCCCCACAAACCTAGGGATGTTGATAAGTGAGTTTTCTATCATGCCCTTTACAAATGTCTTAAATACCTTTCCCATATCATCGGAAAGGAAATTTCATGTCAACTTTCAATGTTATTTTTACTTTAATCCTAATCGTATTGCTTTCAAGAAATAATTTTTAAAGTTTGTGATATGAGTTTGAAATAATCCTCTTATCTATATGCTTTTGAACATTTGTCTCTTAGTCACCATTAAAAAATATTTCAATGGATAAATTCATTTTTATGCTACTGGTTTTAACTTAGGCAAAGATAAGGATGGTAAAAGACAAAGATAATTGTCAAACCCTATCTCATAGCCCATCATTCTGTGTTCTTCAAAAGCCCTTCTTTCCCCTTCAGATACAGACCAAGTTCATAACATGGCAAAAGAGTGCCTGTTTATGTCTCTAGTCTCATCTCTTACTCTTAATACCTAAGACTTAGTGTTGCAACTCCTAGAGACATTGTTGCAGTTCCTTTATATAACATTATTTCCTCTCAACTTCCTGCCTTAGAAACTCTACTTTCTTCTTCCTTCTTGCTCCTTTGCCTCCTAAATATTTGTTGAGATTCAATTTGGTTGCTATATCCTTGTGGTAGCTTCAGTATTCTCCTCCTCATACAGACACACACACACACACACAAACACACACACACACACACACACACAGACATGCAAGACAGCACACCACCAGTCTCTACATGTAGCATTACATCTATAAGCCTGGATTGGTATTATTTGAATTATTTGATTATTTTATTGTTTCTACTAATAAACTGTATGCAACTTGGCCTATTGTCTAACCCATGATTCAATCATGTCATTTTTTCCCCTAAAGAGGTGAATTGTCATTATATATACATTCATCAAAATTTTCCCATGCCTTTGTATATTTTTAGTCTTTATCAGCATTTAAAAAATCTTGTTACTACCTGTGATGTATTTTATATAGTTTTTAGTTGATCTTAAACAACTCTCAAAACATTGTAGTATTTTTTATTTCTTGTTCACCAGAATCCAGAGGATAATACCATATTCACTTTATTCATATCCTTTGGAATTTTATAATCCTTAATTATTTCATCTTTTTAAAAAGAAATATGCTAATCAATTTACTATTCAAGATTTGCTTAAAATAGTATTTCCCAGATGCTTCAGAATTATTCTTCTTTCTCTAGGTCTTCAACAGCTTTCTTTCAAGTTTGAGGACTGGCTACAATTCATCATATTTTATGTATAAAAAATCCTAGTTTCCTGCGTGTATAGGAAAAATAAAATAATTACATCTTACTTTCAATAAATTTCACTTACCTGTGGTATCATCTTGATCTCTCTACAAATTGGATTAATATTTTCCAACAATAATTTGCAGTGATTTTTAAATCTCTGTGTGTGTGTGTGTGTGTGTGTGTGTTTATAGTTGTAACTAAGAGTTCAGGGTATGTGTCCTTGTACATTTAGTTTAGGTTATTTTTCAAACTTTCTTATCTACACTGAAGTTCATCTGCCATTTTCCAGACCACAGTGAATATTAAAATATTGCCCTATAGTTCATCATTATCATCTTGGCATTTCACTACCTGGAAAAACGTATCGTCGGTTTAAACTTTGCTATTTCACTGTCTGCTTTTATATACTCAGATTAAAATGTTTAACAAAGAATAGATTGATTCAGCTATCAATTTATTTAGACTAAAATAATTCATGGAATAAATTGTTACAAATGTGAGCATGAGGGACATAAGACACTTTTCATAGGTGACTGGCTAACTTGTTAGCAATCAGTAAATAAATTCAGCTAAAATAATTTTAATTTAGTATTTTAATAAAGTTGTATTTTACCTTTTATTCTTCTTTATATGTACAGTTATGGATACAGTAACATTGCTTCTAGATTTTTGTCAACTAAATGAGAATACTGTTCTTGGACCAATGAGACTTTCTTTTAGAGTCATGAAGAAGATTCAGTGAGAAGCATATTTAATTCTGAATCTGAATTACATCTCTAATTACAGAATTTACTTAAAAAAAAAACACATTCTTACAAACCTAGTTAAGTCCAAACTTCTTCAGTGTTTAGCCACAAAGTACAGAAGAGCATAGCATTGAAAGTCATATGTTTACTTCCATAATTCTAGAAATGCTGTCTTTTATTAGGTCACAGTTCATTTTCAGCTCAAAATTTTCCTTTTGAAAGATCACTGTCATGACCGGGAAAGTTATTTATGATTCGGACACTAAATTAGATTAGCTACCAAAAATCAGACTTAACAACATAAATAATGGCTCATACGGTTCACAGTCTACGTAATTTCTCTGAAAGCATACTCATATGTCCACCAATAATCTGTTTTTATTTTCAACTCTAATTCTGTTGAACTCCAGGCATTTCTGAAATTAGGAATTAGGATGACATTCAGGTCCTCTAGACTCAATCCACATGCACAGCTTGAGTTTAATATCTGTACTTTAAAAAATCTCCAATACTCTTGCTATCTATAGTCTCATGTTCAGAATGTTCAAATAATAAAAGAATAAAATTGTACGAGTCACTAAGGATCTGTGAAATTGAATTTTTCAGAACTCTTTCATTCAAAGATGTGAATTGAGGAATCGGTTCTGTAAATCTCTGTAAAATATTTTTTCTATGCTCTCTCCTTCTAAGTACCTCGGAAAAAAAGCCAAGTCTTGGTACCCTATGTATTAGACACCCTTTGTCCTGCTTTTCATCCTCTTGCCTACCAGTGCTCCAGACATTGCTGCAGGAGACAGTTCATGCAGGTTACCTGACCTCGCTTCACCTCAATAACAAATTTTTGTCTGTTTTGTTCACTACTATATCTCCCATCCCTGCATCTGACTCTAGAAAAGTGTCTGGTACATAGAAGATGTCAATAAGTATTTGTCAAATTTAGTAATAAAAATATAAATGATTTTAATAAGATTTTAACTTTTCTCCATTTTTATTGTCATACCCTACTTGTGGCAAGTGAATTGTTTTTGTTTTTAAATCTATTTCATATTTATTTTATCACATTGATTTTACCCTTTTTATATATATACATATAAATGTATAGATAAAGCAATAAATAAGAATGATAATAGTTGAGCTTCATGCCATATATATGTGTATATATGCAATTCATACACACATACACACAAAGAGAGAGATAATTTGTATTATCAGGTAGTACAACTTATTCTCCCATTTACATTGCAATATTTTCTTCTGCTTGTTCTGTATTTATTAAGTAAAAGCATATTATTGAATCTTCAAATACTTGGGGATTTTTCAGTTATCATTTAGTTGCTATTTTCTAGCTCAGTTCAATGGTAGTCAGTGAATGTTCTCTGTATAGCTTAAAATATTTTGAGATTTGTTAAAATCTGTTTTATGAACAAGCATATGATCATTTTGGAAAAATAGTCAATGAAAACTTTTTAAAAATGGGTTCTGTAGCTTTTGGGTACCGTGTGCTTTGTATGTTAATAAGATCAAGTTTGATAATTCTGATGTTCAAATCTTTTATATAGTTATTGGATTTCTGTTTATGTTAAAATGTTCCTATCAAGTTCATGAATATATTCATATTTCTCTATTTACCTCTGCTGATTTTGGTTAAAATAGATTGTGAGACTATGTTATCAGAGACATTCACATTTAGAATTATATCATTTTTATGAATTTCACATTTTATGGTATTGAATATCTCCCACTCTAGTAATTGTTCTACTTTTGAAACTTTCGTCTGTCACCAGGATAGCTACACTAGCTTTATTTTGGTTTCTGTTCGTAAATTGTGTTTATTTTATTAACTCTTCATATAATAATACTGTTTTATTCTTCCTTTCTTCTGAGAATTTGAGATTTTATATATATATATATATATAACCTTTTCTTAGTATCTAATGTGCTTTTCTTCCCTGTACTTTTAATATTTTGCTTCTCCATGCTTCATTCTGGGTATTTTCTTCTAGTTTGACTTTATAAATTCTCTCTTCATTTTTGCTTAGTATCTGCTGAAGATATTCATTAGGTTCTTTCTTTCACATCTTTAATATTAAATATGCTAATATTAAATATACTAAAGCCCATGAGTAATAACTCCATTATTCACATCTCATATCTTTTTCTCTAATCTTTTTCTTTCTTTCTTTTGGTTTTCTGTAAAAATTTGACTTTCTGTATGTCCAGTTACTTTTGATTCAATGTCATGCATTTTATATTTAAAATCAATTATAATATTATATTTCCCTAGAAAGAGTGTACATTTTTTTTCTTTCAGGCAGCTAGGCTTGTAGCTCTTACCAGCTAAGATAAACTTATTCTAATCAGGGTCTGAAATGCTATAAACCTGGGATTTGTCATGGTTGGTAAATGGTTTATTTTAAGGTATAGACTTTTGGGATCTCAGATAAGTGCCTGGGATATAAACAAGACTCATGATCTTTGAACACCCCTGAAACCCATGGCACAGTGCTATGGATTTCAAGGGTGTTCTGCTCATCTTCTTACACACAGCTTTCAAAGTTAGCTTCCAGAAAAAGAAAAAAAAAAGTACCACATTCTGGGCTGACATTTCTAGGCTTCTCTTTTCTCTACCACCCTTGTGCTACCAACCCTCTCTCTTTGTTGATAATAATCCAATGTCTTCACAGATACTTTTTCCAGATGGTTTCAGATAAAAGTTTGAGCTGAAGAATCTAAATTCATTAATACTGGAAGTGGAACTAGCACATTTTATTTTTAAGTGCCAAAATTTTACGTGTCATAATCAATCTTTTATTGTTGCTGTTTATTATAAACTTTATTTTTATAACCACTTTTATTGTTATTTTTTCATTGAATAACTTAAGGTAACTAAACTAATATCAAATTAGGCAAGTTACCCATGTTAGAAAGACATGACTTAAGGGCCTCTAATTATTATTATTTTTCATCTAAAATCATATATATATCCTTTTTTCTTCTCCTACTCTGAATGCTGGCCAGTTATAGGTTTCTAATAAAGCATTTCCTTGCCTTCATCAAGGCAATAAATAATTACATCTGACAAGGTAGAAGGACTTGATTATTTTTTTCTCAAATTCAATAAGATATGCTTTAAATGTTTACCTTTCTATCCATGTTAAACTTTCCCATATCTTCCAAATTGGAAGAGATATCTGTCACCTACAACTGCTAAAACTTCATAACTTTTATTTTATGAAATTCTGCATTATAGTATTTAACTCTCATACTAATTCCACAAAGAAAGGGGCACACTGATTTCTATACAATAGACAGTCAAGGAAACGATTTTGAGTGAGTTGATGAATTTACCCTTCAGGTAAGATCTAGTGAATCTATTCAGGAATAATTAAACTTTGGAGGACACATAGCAGTTACTACTTCCTTAAGTATTTCCACACTGTCTCCCCTATACCGTGGGGTATTATAACTTGGAACTGAGGCCTTTTCCATTGTTAGAGGACTTTGTTCCTGGATAGTTTTCCTCGTAATTTCTTCTTGTGATTTTTCTTAGCATTTTGTTACAGTCAACCAAATGTCATAGCTGTGGGAAAGCCAAGGGGATCAATGACTGAGGTTGGGACAAAACAGTTATGGATAAGACAATAATTGAAATAAAATAATCTGCAGTGCTATCCAGTGTATAGCCATTTATTCAGACACTCATCATCTCTTATTTCCACTTCAAAATCCAAAAACGTTTGAGAACAAACCTGATCTGAACTAAGTTGTCAGTTGTCAGCAAAACTTGACCTGAATTGACTTGGGGCTACTTACCATTCTTTATTCATTCTACTCATATAATCCTACTTTTCTATATATAATTTGTTTGATTTTAATACTAATAGCCTATATATCATATGGCCTTTCTAAAATCTGAAAACATGGAATCCAAAAAAATGGTTGGATCACATGATTTTGAAGAAAATGTTGTAAATCCTTAGAAATTAGAAATTACAATTTCTGATTTCAGAATATAAATGCAAGGAATACATATACAGGAAATCAGAAAAGAAAGGGTTAGGAAGTAAAACATAGAACACGGGCAATGTCAAGTTCTAGAGATCCAGAGGGGCAGATGTTAGAAAGGAAATATCTTTGCAGCTGACAAGGTAGAAGGACTAGATCAGAGGCTGATAATCTGATGGTAGTTTGTTCAGGAAAATATGAAACCAATGAAGGAAGGGCTGTATCCCTCCAAGGGTAGAAGCTGACATATTTGTCTTAGAGTATGAAGCAGTGATATCCTCAGTGTGTCATCTGCTTCATGCCAAGGCTACAGTTTCTTCAGTAATTCTCTCAATTTGAGTCGGTTATTATTGTAATATCTTATCTGTTCTCAGATGTATTCCTTACAAAATGCATTAATGATCCCTCGGTTCATTTGTCAATGTAAATATTAGCTTTATCAAATTATATTCTAAGAATCCTACATTCAAAAAGCTAAATAAAAATTAACATTCTATTTCACAACTTCACTTCCAACAAACTTTGACATTACATCCATTGGTTATCTCAAGTAATTTTGAGTGATTATTTTAGATATTCTTTCTTTGTTTATATTTTCTGTTCACCTAGAATCACATTAAAAAAAAAACAAAGTCAAAACTGGTCTTTTCAGCAACTCTGTTTTTCTTTATTGCCACTGTTTAGCCATAAATAAAAGCATCTTTCGTTGTATTTCAAAAAGGTGCTATTATAAGCTAGGTGACTTTTCCTTTGATTCAGACAACTTACAGCTTTCAAATTTGCAGTAACTGCAATGTTTGAGGGGCTATTTAATTACTCTTCTTATGGAATGAATCCTACATATTGATTGACCTTGGATCTTTTGAAGTGCAGGGCACTACATAAAATAAATATTGATTTTATATGAACCTAGTAAATAGAAAATCAGGCTATAGATTCACAGTACATAAAACAGCACTGAAAGTGGCATAGAAGATACCCAGCTTAGACAACAACAGCGAAAGTCCCAGGCTCAGCAGCTTATCTTGGAGAGGCAATTAGATTGCCCTTGAGAAAGATGCTTCAGCTTAGCCATCTGAAAGATGAGGATGTTAATGTGTATCGCCTCTCTTCCCTTAAGATTTATAATACAATATTTGAAAGATATCACTGTGATTTCCTTCACAAAAGGTAATAGCTACATGTTAACATTTTTTAGCAAAATTATTTAGGGATAGCTACATGTAAACATTATTTCACAAGTAGATGAAACCACTTTTATGTCTCCTCTATCTTCATGTAAACTAACAAATGTTTATCAAGTTTCTACCATGTGATCAGTGGGGAGCAGGGATCCTCTGTGGTGACATAAAAGGACTGGAGGAAATTCTGGCTTTGCCATTTACAGGTTGTATAACTTTGGGTAAATATTTTTACCTCTCTGACACTCAGTTTGGTCAAGAGTATAAATAGGTGAGAGCAAAATGTCAAAAAGATAAGCAGGGTTTCCCTATCACCCTTCACATATTTTTTTAACACTACACAGATCATGAAACCACACATTTGGTTGACCATTTTTGTATACAATAAAAAAATGGAAGAAGTGAAAATAATTAGTATTTGAGGTGGGGGTAGGGGGTGGGACTACCACAAACTGTGAAAATGTATATAGGAGAGTAGTCTGCTGAATTATCTCTAGGTAACATAGTTTATAGTTTTTTTGTTCTTATCGCACACTTATGTATCTGACTCTCACTCACAGAGACTTAGTATTTCTGTTTTCTATATCTGTATCTGTTTGACTAACATTGTTTATCCTCGTATTAAAACTAAAAAGTATAAAGCATCTGAATCAGACACTAAAAAGTGGTGAGTCTGACAAGGGGTATACAGGTTGCAATGAATAAGATTAGATTAAATCAAAATTTGCCATGGTATGTATATTTTAAACATTCATATTTACACACACACATACATACATACACACATATTCATTTCCTTCACAATTCCAGGTGGATAATTATATTTCTAAGAGAGAGCTAACTTAGAGGGTTAAGGCCCAATGAAAGAATTCTTACAGAAATAGGCCGGGTGCAGTGGCTCACACCTGTAATCCCAGCACTTTGGTAGACCGAGGCAGGCAGATCATCTGAGGTCAGAAGTTTGAGGTCAGCCTGGCCAACATGCTGAGTCCCCTTCTCTACTAATAATACAAAAATTAGCCAGGGGTGGTGGCACGTGTCGGTAATCGCAGCTACTCGGGAGGCTGAGGCAGGAGAATCGCTTGAACCCGGGAGGCGGAGGTTGCAATGTGCTGAGATTATGCCACTGCACTCCAGCCTGGGCACTAAGATATTCTACACACGTGGGGATGGCCGCGTTGCCAGGAACATGTGGGGCAAGGGCTAGAAGCCCGTGGAAATCGCCATGATGGGTGGACCCAATTTCTAATGGCTGGTATTTGCATATTAAAGGTTGCTGGCCTGGCTCTAAGAGCCAGGGCTTTACAAGAAAATTTTCCTGAGATGCTTTAAAAAATGAAAACTTCCCAAGGACCCCTTTTCCTCTCTACCTGCCTAAAACAATTTCTTAATAACTCCTACCACACTATTGTGGTCCCTTCTGTATTTGAAATCTCAATCTTCAAATGTGAATAGTAGTGATCTACGTTTCCTATTTGCATCTATAGTTTGGGCAAATTATAATTATTTCAAGAAATTGCTATTCGATATCCTGTCTCCCAATGGTAATATTCTACCACAGACATGGGTGTGTAAGGGAGTTTGTGTATATGTATATGTGTAGGTAGAGGATGCTCATGGGTAAGGTTGCAAATTGACTTTCAGATAAATCATACAGCTTGTCTCCATCCCCGAATGGAGCTGCGAAAAACTGAACAAAAAGGAAGCCTGAGAGTAAAATCACGACTAATAGAAAGCATCTACCAAACGGTTGTATCACAAGGAAGAAAAAAAATTTATAAGTGTTCTGAATTGTTGAATTTCACAGATGGTTTATCATTTTGAATCATAAAGCATTCATAAATACCAATTAGTGGGCTGAATCCTTCTGTAATCATACACTTCTCTTGCTCTCACAACAGTGGAATGATCCCAAAATTCATGTGAATTAAATGCTAGAAATATTTTTGGCTACAACCACTCAATTGTGCTTTGAACTCCACAAAGTATAATTTAATTACTTAAAATAATAAAATTAAAATATCACCAATCTTTACCAGTATTAGCTACTTGCCTACATATTGTCCAAATGTTTTCACTAATAAAATATTATGGTTTCTTTAAATTGTTGCTTGTTCTGAAAAGACGTCCTTCTAAATTAGAAATAGCTGTCAAGGGCATGTTTCCTTTTATACCTTGAACTACACTTCTGACCTATAATTTGGAGAGATTTTTTTTCATTATCTACACACTGTACATCAACTCTAGGATTTCCTTAGAGAAGAGGGGCATTTTCAAAATGGAGCACTTCCTTGGACAATGTCCTGTTTCTGAACCCTGCTAACAACACTGTCAACACATCTACTATCTGATGGAATCATAATTCTACTTGTCAGTGACTGGAACTTGCTCATGTCATCGAAAAAATGCTAATGGACTCAGGGCTACTAGTGAGTATTTTGAGAATTCTGTTGCTTGAGCAGATGCCTTGATAATCTAAATATTATTAATAAGTAGAAGAACACCACTGTGACTTTTCAAATCAAGCGAAACCTACCTTAATACTATAACAGATGAAAAAAAATGATGCTTTGAAAGTTCTTTTATGTCTGACAATACAAACTTTTTTCCCCAAGGGACAACGATAAAGAATCTTTAAGATTAAAAACAATGGGGGAACAGCAGTTGTTTCTAATTATTTTTTTAAAATTCTGTACTTTTCAATAATGTTTCCTTAAGAGCTGAAGATTCTTAAGTAACACATTTATACAAATCCAAGATGTAATCTGCCTTTTAAAACGCATGGTAATAGCAAAGTCTTTATTATGCTTTATGTTGTTTAAATCTGAGATATTTTAAACTATTCCCATGGAAGCATGTTCATATTTCAACTCTCACATTTTATTAGACTTTAATTACATAAAATATACTGGAAAATATCCATATTTATGCACAAAAATGAAGCAGTTTTAAACTGTATTTACTTTACTCTCAGTATTTGTACTGACTTTCTTCCCTAATTTACACATGGTTTTAGATGCTGACAACACAGTAATGAGGAAGACAGGCTAGTTCCCTTCCTTCATGGAGTGTAGCATATTCTGGTTGGTGAATAGAAACAAAAAAAAAAACCTATTAAACAAGTAATAAGAAAATTATCATGTGATAATAAGTAATACACAGGACAACAAAATTAGGTGATATATTAGAGAGTGACTACTTTGGTGACTACTTTGGATTCAGAGGTCAAGAAATAAATCTTGTTTTAGGAGGTAGCATTTGATAACTGAATGGTAAGACAGACGATGCATGTCAAGAAAAGAAAAAAACATTACAGGAAGAGGAAATACCAGGAGGAAAGGCTTTAAGGCAGAAGCAAACAAGGTGAATTCACAGAATAGCAAGAAAAACGAAGTGACTGGCATGTAATAGGTAAGCCCAATAGAAGTACAAGAAAAGATTGCACAGGTCAGGATGGAACAGATCATTTAAGGCATTGTAATCTGAGGGAAGGCCGTTGCATTTGCGTCTAAGTGTGATAAAAATCCACTGAAGACTTTGAAAAGGTGACATTCAAACTGTTCTATAGAGAATACATGAATAGAGAATAGATGATTGATAAAGGCAATATGAAAAATTGTGAAGCTATTGTCTTATCAGAAGAAGACTGTAATTCTCACTAGGAGGGTAGAACCTGCAATGGAAATAGGTAAACAGATTCACGATACACTTGGGATATACAGTCATTGGAATCTGCTAATGGATGGGGCATGGAGGTAACAGAAAGAAAGAAATCAAGAATAAAATTAGATATTTTGGAATAATCAACTTTATGTGAGAGGCAATTTTTGGCACCTGGCAATGATTCAGATATAAATCTACTGGACCCCACACTGGCATCATAATACTTCCAGACTCAACATTTTGATTTATTACTCAACAAATTGTACTTAGCATGCAACACTTACACTCAAAACTTTAATTCAGAATGCACTGTTTATGAGGTTTTTTTTAATCATGTAAATATGTAGAATTAGATCATTCTAAAGTAAAATCAATTCAGACAGCACCATAATGAAGAACACTCAGGCTAACTGGTCGTAAGGCCACATAACCAATAAAATATTTTAAAATTAATTTTAAAATTAATTTTTCAGAGAAGCGGCCTCCACAATATTTTTCTGTCTCATCCAAGAATACATACATTTCTGCAAAATTTTAATTTGCCACAATGCATCGTTGAAATGTTGAAAAAAATTAACTTTTTAAATTTGAACAATATATGTAGCTCAACTTCTAAAAGCAAAAATGAATTTAAGACCACATAGTAAATCAGTGTATAACATTTAAATGTAAAATGCAAAAAACAAAAAAAAAAACATAAAATATGAGCAAGGTTGTTATGCTTGTACTTCCTTCATCAATACATGCATTTTTTTTTTTTTTTTTTTTTGAGACGGAGTCTCGCTCTGTCACCCAGGCTGGAGTCCAGTGGCGCAATCTCGGCTCACTGCAAGCTCTTCCTCCCGGGTTCACGCCATTCTCCTGCCTCAGCCTCCTGAGTAGCTGGGACTACAGGCGCCTGCCACGGCGCCCGGCTAATTTTTTGTATTTTTAGTAGAGACGGAGTTACACCGTGGTTGCGATCTCCTGACCTCGTGATCCGCCCGCCTCGGCCTCCCAAAGTGCTGGGATTACAGGCGTGAGCCACCACGTCCGGCCAATACATGCATTTTCTAAGTTGGCATAAGAAGGAAATAAGCTAACCATAATCATAAAATAATAGAGCAAAAATGTTTTAAGTGTATATTTCTATAATTGTTAAAATTTTTGATTGGCCTTTTACAAATAGCATCTCAGTTAATAATATTTGAGTTAATCTCACCTAAAATATAGAGGGAAGGCTTATAATCACATAAGAGACACGTGAACACAAAAAATATACTACTCAGTTTAGCTATTGACATCAAATTTAAAATGGAAATTCTTCAATGTGTCTTTACAAATCGATGCCATTATAAAGTCATATTCTTTAACTGCAACAGAGCCACTTCAGTGCTGCCCAGAAATCACAGTGTCTCTACTATATACCAATTTAGTATTAATTACCTTGGCCTGGGAACCTCCCAGAAGCAAACCATAAGCAAGGATTTGAGTTCCAGGAATCTATGTGGGAGGTAAAATAGAGAAGTTCGAAAAATGACAAAAGGGTTTTATCGATCCAGTTATTACCATGAACAACTAGCAATGTCATCCTGCAAGACCTGGGAGATTATGTCGAACCTGGCTCAGAATTGGTCTCAAGAAGGGATAAGAAAGCAGACATATATGTATCCTCTTACTCTCACTTGACATTGGCTGACAGCTACCCCTGGGAACGCAGCTTTTTTTGCACTTCCTGCCTGCCTCTCACATGGATCACCACAAATCCCCCAGATGGAGGATCACAAATGCCTCAGGAGGAGGCGATTATCCTCAATGAAAAGAGATTCAGATTTTTCCTTTTCTTGATTTCATAGGAATCAAAATTCACTACAAAGCTATCAGAAAAAAACGGCATGGAATTCATGGTCTGGAATATATAGTAGACATCGGCTGGCAGTGGGTTTAGGTCTTGATGTCTACGTGGAAAAAATATCACAAGTCTGGATTCTTTAGCATATCTGATGAAGAACAATGGTTAGTGTGCGTAAGTTAAATAATGATATAATTTTGTTTCCACCCAAATCTCATGTTGAATTGAAATGCCCAGTGCTGCAGGGGTCCCTGGTGGGAGATGTTTGAATCCTGAAGGCAGATCCTTCATGAGTTGGTGTTGTCTTCATGATAGTGAGTTCTCGTGAGATTTGGTCATTTAAAAGTATGTGACACCCCCCCTGCCTTAACATACACCCTCTTCAACATACACCCTCTCTCTCTTTTGTGCCTGCTTTGGTCATGTGACATGCCATTTCTGCCTTTGCCTTCTGCCATGGTCCTAAGCTTCCTGAGGCCTCATCAGAAGCCAAGCAGATGCCTGGTGCTATGCTTTCTGCATAGCCTTCACATCCGTAAGCCAATTAAACCTCTTTTCTTTGTAAATTACCCAGCCTTTCTTCATAGCAATACAAGAACGGCCTAATACAAATAACAAAATGAAAGTCTATAGAGACACTAAATAAGAAACAAATAGAGTCTGCACCTTGAATCACTCCTTGCCTTTTGTATGGATTATATTACAAACTCTGAACACTTAGTGTATCACCTTCCCAATGTCTCAATGTCTTGCTATCATTGCACACTCAAAACATGTTTGTTGAAAAGGGTAATGGTTGCTCATTTTTGTAAACCAAAGACTAGTTCATTCAATGATTATATTTAACACTTCTTGAGTGCCTGCATTGTGGAAAGTGTTAAAAAATGCTTTCCATATATTACATAACCTGAAAAATTAGCTCCATTTATGTGAGAAAATTGAGAAAATTAGAGGCATTTGAATTATTTATCATGAATCTTCAAAGTATATCATAAAATTTATTTAACAAAATTATAATATCCAGTTAACATTTTCAAAGTAAATCTATCACATATAATTTTTGTTCACAGTAGAGAACAAGTTCTTCCAAATAAACTAAAAGTCAAGGTATCAGGAAAATAGAAGCAGTTAGCACATAAGAATTAAAATAAAATAGAGCCAGTTATTATTCACTGATAGAGTGAAACTTAACAATAGGAGAAATATGAAAGAATGAGACATGATACTGATATTATACAGACCTATTTTTAGCTACTATGTAGAAAAAAATTAAAAATTTAATTTGGCTATGGAAATGATATGTATTTTCATATTTTGTTTTACTGAAGTGTTTGTCAAAATTTCCCAAGAAGTTCAGAAGGAACTGTTGAACCCAGGGTCAAGAGAGAAAGTGAAAGTTCTACCATAGATAGAAAAGCACAGCCCTGGACATAGAATAGTAGAAGATCATAAAAATTTCAAGTAGCCTTAATTTAAAAAATAAGAACTTGTACCCTGTAGAATGTAGAAACAAGTGGAAATGTGTCAGATAATAAAAACTTGGGTCCACAGAATAAGAGCACAGTGAGACACACTAGGTTAATATTAATGTAAGATATTTATGAAAATGTATATTATGAAAATTGGGAATATTGGTATGTGTAGGAGCTTGATAAGATAATGTGAAAAATACTCTCAAGAAACATAATTACAAAAGATATTTGAGTCCAGAAAGTATAACAAAAAAGTCAATGGGTGCTTTTTCAAATGCACTGAGGATAAGGACTAAAATCATTTCTGTCTCAGATTGTGCAATTAGAAATTCAGCTAAACCAGGGAGGTGAAATATTTCTACAATGAAATTACAAAACACTATGCAAAGGAATTAGAGATGACACAAACAAATGGAAAAATATTCCATGCTCATGGATAGGAAAAATCAATATCATTAAAATGGCCATTATCCCAAAAGCAATTAACAGATTCAATGCTATTCCTATAAAACTACCAATGACATTCTTCAGAGAACTAGAAAAAAATTTTTAATTTACATGGAACCAAAAAGAGCCCAAATAGCCAAGGCAATCCTAAGCAAAAAAACAAAACAAAACAAAAACCAAGCTGCAGGCATCATGTTACCCAACTTCAAACTGTACTACAGAGCTACAGTAATAAAAAAAAAATTGACAAGTATAATCTAATTAAACTTAAGAGCTTCTGCACAGCAAAAGAAACTATCAACAGAATAAACAGACAACCTATAAGATGGGAGATAATATTTGCAAATGACGCATTTGACAAAAGTCTAATACTCAGCATCCATAAGGAACTTATAAATGAGTTTACAAGAGAAAAACTACCACATTAAAAAGTGGACAAATGACATGAACAGACACTTTTCAGAAGAAAACAGACATGCGGCCAAGAAGCATACCAAAAAAAAAAAAAGCTTACTATCACTGGCCGTTAGATAAACACAAAACAAAACCTCAATGAGATGCCATCTCACACCAGTCAGAATGACTATTTTCAGAAAGTTAAAAAATAACAGATGCTGGTGAGGCTGTAGAGAAAAGGTAACACTTATACACTGCTGGTGGGGGTGTATATCAGTTCATCCGCTGTGGAACACAGTGTGACAATTCCTCAAAGGGCTAAAAACAGAACTACCATTCAACCCAGTGATCCCATTAGCTAAAGGAGTATAAATGATTCTACCCTAAAGACACATGCATGTGGATGTTCATTGCAGCATTTTTCACAATAGCAAAGACATGAAATCAATCTAAATGCCCACCAGTGACAGAGTGGATAAAGAAAATGTGGTACTTGCACACCATGAAAAACTATGCAGCCATAAAAAAGGATGAGAATATGTCTTTTGCAAGAACATGGTTGGAATTGGAGGCCATTCTCCTTAGCAAACTAACACGAACAGAAAATCAAATACCACATGTTCTCACTTATAAGTGGGAGGTAAGTGATGAGAACACATTGACCCAAAGAGGGTAACAGCAGACACTGGGGCCTACTTGAGGGTGAGGTTGGGAGGAGGGAGAGGATCAGAAAAAATAACTATTGGTTACTAGGCTTAGTATCTGGGTGATGAAATAATCTGTGCAACTAACCCCATGACACAAGTTTACCTATGTAACAAATCTGCACTTGTATCCCTGAACCTGAAATAAAAGTAACAAAAAAAATTAAGTTCTGTCTATAAAGCAGTATTTGGTATCTTGGATTTTCTCTTACATGGGAATCAATTATGACTTAAGGTGCACAGCAAGGCATATGATTTCACATTCATTTTTAAAATGGAGCTACAGAAATGTAAAAGGTGGGAGAATCTTGAAAGATATGATTTCTACTTTTAAAGGTAGATTTCTAGTTGATCAATTCAGTAAAACACTGATGGAAGTCAGGTCTTATCTGGTCAATCTTACTGTGATTCTCCAGTGTAATATTTCCAAAATAAGTTTAGTCATAATAATCAAGTAGGGTGCTTGGTGACTCTCTATTACCTACAAACATACCAGGTGAAAATTATGATCAAGTTAGTTTGATATACTATTTAAGTTTCTCTTTACCATGAAAACATGTTTATGTTGCTGTCTCCATTTTAAAGATGAAAACCATCTCTTGGGAAGATAAGTCATTGGGATGGAACACTTTCTTGCAGGAACAATTCCACTGTTACAACTTATTGCTTAAAAGTCAAGCTAAAAAGCATGACTCCCATTATGCAACATAATGATGTTTCTTATGTAGCATTTTTAAAGCAACTGTAAATTCAACCACAAGTTATATTCAGATGCCTTCCTTTCCTGACTATTTTTCTAATAGACCTCTAGATTTTGCCGTAAGGATGCAAATGAAATAAGGATATTATCACTGCAGTTCAAGGATCACATAACCTAATTTTACATAACACATCAAAACCTCTTCAGAATGTTTCCATGTAATATAAACTAATTAAGTTTTAACAAAGCCATTGGGCTATAAACTACTTGAAGTTTGTTTGCAACTGAGATGCCAAAAACACTGCTTATAACAAAGGAGATGAGAAATATTTGCTAAATAAATAAATAAATGTATGAATGATTCATATTAGTAATATATGAAATAAAGGCAATCACATGAATGCTGGTTAGTAAGTCCATCAACAGACTGGCTAGTTCCAGGGGTATGGAGCATTATTTTAATGGTTGCAAAGATGTGGTATATATGTGTGTATTGGTAGTGGATGGGTGTGTAGGAAGACTTGAGAGAGGTTAAAACATGAAAATATCTCTAGGCTTTACAAAGAAAATGGAAGCTGAAGTTGGGGTAGACAGTGCTTAGAGCAAAAGAATATTCCTGGGACAAAGAATTGTTATATAAATGGAAAAGTTAGGGAAAACAATTCAAAATATTTTTAGACATAGTGGGACCCTTTCGAGAGAACAGGAACAAATAAGTATAAAGTGATACGAAGAATGCATTAAATTAGAAACATGTACATTTGACTCATTTTTTTTCCTAAAAAGGACGTGAAATAGCCAGTGATTTTGATAGGGGTATCCTTGCCATGGAGAGAATTTGGGAAGCTGTGTTGTAAAGGTGTTCACACCACGCTGCACTGCGATCTCACAGGTCCTTATGATTCTGTCCCTGTAGTCACCCTTCCTCATGGATTTGTCACTTATTTTCTTTACTTGAAACATAAACCTGAATAACATGCTCATTAGTACTAATTAATAATGACTTAATTGCTTCCTTATTTGCATCTAATCATACAAAGATCTTTAGCACATTCAGTAATTTGAGATTGGCATATTTGGGAGATTAAAGTTTGTTCTTTTGAAGAAGTCAATCATAATTATTTGTATTTTTAGGATTTTTTGTGGCTAGAATAAAAGAAGTCTTCACTAGTAATAATGAGTACTATTAGTGAGAAGTTAATCTTAAGAATACATACATTTTAAATGTCATCCCCTCAAAAATTTATTATGTAGGTCTTGTTAGCCAATCACATTTTTAGAAACAGAAAAGTTTAACTAGAAAATTTTATGAATCAATAATCTTTTTTTCAAGTTACAGAAAACTGCACCACTTAGCCTGAAGAAATAGAAATATAAATGCATGCATAATTTATATAAACAAAGCTATATATGTATATATTAATAAAACAGAAGAGTTCAGCAGCTGGCCTGAATTTAAGAACAGTTCTATCAAGAGATTCCTAATACTTTCTTCCGGGCTCTGCCCTCTCTTTATCAACTTCATTTCCAGAGTGGCTGCTCTCCTAGTAGCAATAGTGAAGGACTCTACTACATCTGTTTCAGGAAAGAGAGCATCTGTTCTGGTCCTATTAGAAGAGAGGGATAAAGCACTCTTTTTACGAAAGCCCCAGGCAAACATACACTCGTGTGTCACTAGCCTGAGGTGGGGCATGAGGTCAAATTTTTATCAATTAGTTATGGTCATCGTGTTAGGGTGAGACAATAGAGAGTGAAATTTAATAATTGACTTGAGAACTCCAGCTTATAATGGAGTTCACCTGACCCAAAAGATGTGGCTGAGAAGGGGAAGGAGGGAATTCCCAAGGAAACACGTAATTGATACAAAAAGAGAAAGGAAAAGTGGTTGATGCAGAGGGAGCAAACACAACAAAGACCGAGGAGGGCGGATCATTAGGTCAGGAGATCTAGACCATCCTGGCTAACACGGTGAAACCCCGTCTCTACTAAAAAACACACAAAAAAATTAGCTGGGCGTGGTGACGGGAGCCAGTAGTCCCAGCTCCCTGAAGCTGAGGCAGGAGAATGGCCTGAACCCGGGAGGCGGAGCTTGCAGTGAGCCCACATCCTGCCACTGCACTCTAGCCTGGGAGACAGAGCGAAACTCCGTCTCAAAAAAAAAAAAAAAAAAAAAAAAAAAGAAATGAGAAGTTATTACTTTTAAAGTAAAATTAATGGGCATATCTAACAAGCTTTCTTAACTATAGTAAAAACACAGCCTTTCATTCATGTCTTGAAACGAAGCATATATTCTGCTGTATGTACAGGACATTTTATTTTAATAACATTGGGCAGCCTAAGAGGCTCCAACAGGGAACTTTTACAAATAGATTCTTTTATTGACCAAGAAGAAATTTAGCAATGAAATTCAAGTCCTGGAAGGGTATTATGAGACAGGCTGGTGGCCAGCTGTTTCTGTTCTCTGCAGAGGATACAACCAGGGGACAAATGTGTAGGCTGGAGCATGAAAGGCTTATACATAATCTAGGTAAGACTTTCCTGCGAGTAGCGTTATTAAATCCCAGGAAGAGCTGTCAAGGGACATTTTGTGATTTACTCCGGAGGCCTATATAAAACAAAGCAGTTTTTTTCCCCCTTACTCATATAATTCAGGAAAATTGTGTTTAAAGGATAAACTAGACA
Source organism: Pan troglodytes (assembly GCF_028858775.2). Classification (NCBI taxonomy): domain Eukaryota; kingdom Metazoa; phylum Chordata; class Mammalia; order Primates; family Hominidae; genus Pan; species Pan troglodytes. The sequence continues at coordinate 169,334,209 of NC_072401.2, read as the reverse complement.
AGTTTTTAATAAATATTTAATAAGCATTGATTTAAGGTTGATATTTTAAGATGGAAAATGTCAGCTATGAGTAGAGTATACAAAATAAATTTATTTTCAAATAGAATGAATTCCCCAATTCCTCATTTTGAATACAAAATCAGCAAAATGTGAGTGATTGTATTTTATAAATATAGAAAGTATGTCTTAAATTTTTAGCTTAAAATGTTGTGTTTAAATAGTTACCTCTTAAAATCTATTCAGCACATAAACACCCAAAGTATGAGATTTTTAGAACATGCGAATAATCCATTCTATGACATTAATACAGTTTTTCCAAAGGCATTAAATCAACTATTTTTCAGTTTTCTGCAATTTAAATCATATTAGCATACATAAGTAATATTAGAAACCAAAATTCAGTTCTGCTAGTCAGGGAACTTGCGTCAAATAATTATTGGGTATAATATTACTGTTATTGCTCATAGCTATGCATGTGTCCTATTGAGAAAGTAGCACTTATTTCAGAAGGAAAATGTAAAGCAAGAATATTGCAATTGTCAATCAAAAGTCCATTAGAACTAATATTTTTTCCCCTTTAGCTTTGTAATAGTTTTACATTTCACTCTTTGTATTCTATGTATAAATGGCACCCTATAGCCAACAATTTTATTTTTACTTTGAGATAGCAAAGACCCACAATGGCAGTAAAGTAAATTATGCTTTTTGTAACATTAGAAATTAGTGCAGAAACAAAATCCTTGAATTTACATGATTTAGCCTTGAAAACTAATATTAGAAATATATATATTTTAAAATGTGGATGTTTGGGAATGGGCTTTTAGATTCCCAGGATTACTAAGACATACTTAAATGAATAATGAATAATGAACTTGATACCAGTAAATGCATTTCTAGGATGAAATTAGTTCATTGTACAAAAATTAATGAAAAGAAAGTGATATATTATCTTTTTAAAAGATGCCTAGCAAGAAATAATTTTGGTGCAAATAAATAGAAGTGTATAAAATATTTTGTTATGATTAATTCAAGTAACTATTGTCATACTTGTCTGATTCCAAATGCAGGATAAGCTACTTGCTTCTTCAAAAGACTCTCAGGACACTGAGATTTCTGACCTATGACAGTAGTTATTTCTACACAGAGAAATGGAACCATATAGCTGATGCAAGATTACTAAACTATCCTCATCTGTGATTTACAAATGTGTAGTTTTAAAACTTTGATGTGAAATTATCAGAACATCAAAAGCAGTAATATCTCATTTGTCCTCTTAGGGAAATTTTAAAAATTCATTTTATGTAAATAAATTCTATGCCCTTTGTTTCTTTTTGCTAGCTCTGCTTAAGTTTAATATATTTAATGGTTTGTTCACATTATAAATATGAGTTTTTTTCAGAAGCATTGTTTTGGCTCTCAAGAATATGCCATTTAATTTTAGCATTCAGTCAATGGAAAATTTCAGGTATAAGGTTGCCAAATCATCAAAGTTACACAAAACACATTGGACATTTCTCTTTTCAATGTTGGTGTCCTGTGCCACAACTGAGAATATTCGCTTTTAAAACATTGCACTGCATCAATCTGTGTGTGAATTTCCATGTCCTCAAGGAAGCTAATTTGCTGGCAGAACACGGTGTCAGGAATGCTCAACAGTATCATTCAGGCTGTCCCCCACCATTGGCATTTGTATCTATTTGTGTAATGTGACTCTGTGTGAAAGTCTTTCTCTTGGTTGTCCACATTGATAAATGTCAGGCTACTAAAACTCTGAAGAGCAAGATGATTGACCCTTAGAAAGCTTGTAGATATATGGAAGTTATTTCCTGGCCTCTTAAGAAAATTCTAAATATGACAGCAAAGTATATTGAGAAATGACCTAAAAGAAAGATGAAAATACATTCTTTGTCTACTTTATGCAACTCTTTTGGGATTATTGCATTTCAGAGTAATATGTAAATAAAAAATAAAAGAGAACCCTGACTAACAAAGAAATAAAAACTGTGACTTCACAACTATCTGTCACACTGCTGCTATTGTTCCCTAAGTTTTAAACTTATATTTAACTTCTGAACATGCTTTACTCTATACAATTATCTTAATTACTCTGGCAAATGCATATTAAAGTATTATTTCCAACTTATATTTGTGGAAAGTGGCATTAAGAAAAGGTAAGGTGGCTGATTTAAATTTAGACAGATGATACTAGTTGCTGGAGCAAAGGCAGAATCATAGTTTTCTAAGAAGTAATTATAGTCTCCATCTATTTTCACACTTATTTGCAGATTTAAATAATATATCTCACAGCATTTAAAAATATAGTTTTAAATAAATTGTCTTTCTCCTATGCCATTCTCCTATGCCATATAGTATGCCAAACTTTCATTGCCAGCAAACACCTCCCTGATGACTGAAGAAGCAGCATGAGCCACAACTAAAGGTATGAAACATCATGCATTAGATAGGATGCTCTGTACATTTCATGAGAAAGGACAGTGGACAGGGAAAGAAGGAATGATCATAGAAGTCCTCTTAATCCTTGGTGTCTTTCACTTATTAATGAAGGTGGTAAAGAACTGGAAAAAGGGCAACTAGGAGAGTGAAATAACCATGTTTACATTTAATATATATTATTATTTGCTCTTAGGAGAGAGTGATTGATGGAGTTAAACCTGGAGGTAGAGGGGCCATAGAGAAAGTAACTGTGATCAAAGCAAGAGCCAAATGTTGACTGTGGTGGAATAGGTAGGGAAGAAACCAATTCCAACCTAAATTTAGTGAAAAAAAGAAAAGCAAATATCCCATATAAAATGATCAAGCATCTGTTTTTCTTATTCATTTATTTTTTTTTGTCTTTTCAATACACCAATGTTTCCCACTTTCAGTCTCAATATAAGTTAATTTGCCTGTCATCCTGATATTTTTTACAGAATTTTGTTCTCCAAGATGTAACTGAAACTTAGCTGCCAACATTGCTTCTCTTACAGGTAGCTCCAAAGCAATTGGTTATCCTCCCATATCTTATAACCCAAGAGGCTTGTTACTGCATTCTTCTGGCTAATCATCACTAGTTCCAAACTATTACTCTTCATCCCTTTATCAAAGCCTTTCTAATTTTGAAGATCGTGCCTTGGACATTTCTATCTTCAATGCTTTCTCATTTTTACTGCTCATAGCAGCGTTTGTTGAAGTATAGACTTCAAAGCACTGGTGGTCTTTGTCATCCTAACAAGTGATCCCCAAGTTCAAGGCCAAGATGCCATCATTTTTAAAGTTGGTGAAACTAAATTATGGTGACAACTGCTTGATTACTCACAGTTTGATTTTCTCAGCAATTTATGTGTTATTTTTAGAGAAAGCAGTTGAAAATATATTATTGGAGATTTAAAAGCTACGTAAAGCTAAAAAAAACCACAAAGAATTACTTTGAAGATCATAATGCAAGCACTTAATAGATTGAGGATTCATTTACTGTCTCTCTGAAAAGCTGAAACATTTTGCTGTCTGCAAAGGACTGAATGTTTGTGTCTCCCCAAAATTCGTGTATTGAAATCTTATCCTCCAGTGCGATGGTATTAAGAGGTCGAGCCTTTGGGAGGTTATTATTTCATGAATGTGGAGGCCCATGAGTATGACTGATGCCTATGTAAAAGGAACTCTGGAGAGCTCTCTCACTTTCTGCTGTGTAGGATACAATGGGAAGTTGTCCTCTGCAACCCAGAAGAGGACTCTCCCCAGAACCCAGATAGTGCTGGCTTGGGCACTCTGATCTCAAATTCTAACTTCCTGAGCTGTGAGAAATAAAATTTCATTTTTTGGTTTATGAGACACCCAGTCTATGGTAATTTCTTATAACAGCCTGAACTAAGACACTGTACACCTTATAGGTGATATGACCAGCAGTGCAGCATTTGTCATGACATGGGCAGGGAGTGATTTTCAGAAGAAAATTTTCCTTGACTTTTGTGTCTATTTAAAATATGAGTAAAAAAATGAGTCTCCAGCATAAGTTGACTCAGATGCTGGGAGAGAAAAACCATGAAGGAATTTGAACATAGAAAGTTTAATAGAATTATTCACAGCTCTAACATATAGGATCAAAGTAAGGAGGGATTAGTCGAGTAAGAAAGAAATATAATTCTAAAGAATATAGAAATAGTGGATATAAAGGACAGCCACTCTCCCTAGGTCTGAGATGGCACTTGAATGGAAGAGTCCCACTTGTCAGGGAGGGAACAGCTGTGGCTCAATAAATGGCAAAGTTGCTGTGATGCTCTGTTGCTGGAAACTACCTGAAATCTGCCCTCTAGGGTGCTTGGGAAAGCTGATCACTGGAAATACTCTGCAGGGAGAGGCTGCTGGCCACTGGGTGCTTCTGGGCCACTGTTCACTGCAGCTTCCTATATTCAATATTTCACAATCTCTCCATCTCTATTGATACTGTCACCTAAGTCTATATACAAGCAAAATCTTATTAAAACTCCTTTGAGCCTTTATTTACCTTTTATTAAAAAGAAAAAAACTATTCTCCTATGAAATAAAATTAATACTTGAAGTGTTCAGGCTTTTAAGTATTTTACATTTTTACTTTTACAAATATGCTATCAAAGACTCACAGATGAATTGAGAAGTGTAGTGATATGGTTTGGCTGTGTCCCCACCAAAATCTCATCTTGAATTGTGACTCCACAGTTCCCACATGTGGCGGGAGGAATCTGGTGGAAAGTGTTTGAATTATGGGGGCGGGTCTTTCCTGCGCTGTTCTCATGATAGTGAATGAATCTCACAAGATCTGATAGTTTTAAAAATGAGAGTTTCCTTGCACCAGCTCTTTTTGCCTGCCGCCATCCACGTAAAATGTGACTTGTTCCTCTTTGCCTTCCGCCATGATTGTGAGGCCTCCTCAGTCACATGGAACTGTAAGTTTATTAAACCTCTTTGTTTTGTAAATTGCCCACTCTTGGATATACCTTTCTTAGCACTGTGAAAACAGATTAATACATGTAGAAACCACATATGCACGTCAGCAGCAGAGGTCGCCTGTTGACTGGTGTATTGTCTATTAGGACTGCCATAACTAAGTACCACAGATTGGGTGGTTTAGACAGAAGTTTATTTCCCACAGTTCTGGAGTCTAGAAGCCCCAAATCAAGGTGTTGCCAGGGTTGGTTCCTTCTGAGTGTGGTGAGGGTGAATCTGTTCCAGGCCCCTCTTCTACTAGTAATACCTTGGTTTATGACAACATAACTCTAATCTTCACATGGGTTCTCCCTGTGTGCATGTCTGTCTCCAAATTTTCCCTTTTTATAAAGGCACCAGTCTTATTGGATTAGGGCTGATCCTAACGATCTTATTTTAACTTGATTAGCTCTGTAAAGACCTTATTTTCAAATAAACTCATATTCTTAGCTACCGGGGAATTAGGACTTCAACATGAATTTGGTGGGGGGACTCAATTCAACATAAAAATGAGTTATAACTTTGTATATTCATGTTCAATTGTATTTAAATTCTAAAGAGGTGATTATAATATATATATTTATGAATGCATATTTATGTAAACATATAGACACACATGTAAATTTATATACATGTAATAATAATTATTAATTTTTTTCCTAGCTTTATGTATGCTTCAGAAACGTGATTTTAATTTCCACATAATTTATTATCAGCAAGAATCATAGTTTTTATTGAACTATTTTACTCTTCTTAAACATATAGGTTGTTTCTAATTTGTAGCTATTAAAAACTCACTGTCATGGAGAACTGTTTATCTCTCTGGCTATCTAGTTATCTACTTGTCTATCTATCCATTTTCCATATGAACACATATGTTTACACACTTTGGCACACTACTGGCAGAGTCTGTGCCTTAAAATGAGTTCATATATGTAGAGTTGAAAGTCTCAGTGTATCAACATTAAAGAAAACCTGAAGAATGGAGAGATATAACATGTGAAGAAATAAGTCATGTCAATATTTAAATTTGCCAATATTCCTCAAATTGATTTTCTGGTTTTGATTACATTTTATTAAAATCCCAACCTGTTGTGGTATGTAAAATTTAACCAGCTCACTAAATTTATTTGGTGTGAAAAGTACGGTAGTGAAAACTTAGAATAATCCCAAAGTAGCAAAATTGAAGAAATGTGACTTCCCCCCAGTATTATGACTTTTAGAAAGCTATTGTATTGAATACAGGGTGGTACTTAAGTAAAATAGAAAAAATATAACAGAGGGAGAAAAAAGTGGGCAGTAGAGAAATAGGGCCGTGCAGGTAAGGAACAATTATAACACCTTATATCACAGATGATGCCATAGAAGAATGGTGAAAGGATCAATTTTTTAGTAAGTTTTACTACAATAATTTGTTATTGAGATAAAATTATGTTTTTACTTCAAACCCGCATATACCAGGGTAGGTATATCACAGGCCAGGGTAGGTCCCAGGCCTGTTAAGAAGTAGGCCACGCCACAGAGAAGCAGGAGCTGAGTGGTGGGCGAGCAAGCGAAGCTTCATTTGTATTTACAGCCACTCCCCATCACTTGCATTACCTCCTGAGCTCCGCCTCCTGTCAGATCAGTGGTGGCATTAGATTGTCAAAGGAGCACAAACCGTATTGTGAACCACACGTGCAGGGGGTCTAGGTTGCACACTCCTTATGAAAATCTAATGCCTGATGACCTGTCACTGTCTCCCATTACCTCCAGATGGGATAATCTAGTTGCATGAAAACAAGCTCAGGGCTCCCACTAATTCTACATTATAGTGAGTTGTATAATTATTTCATTATATATTACAATGTAATAATAATAGAAATAAAGTGCACAGTAAATGTAATGCGTTTGAATCATCCCCAAACCATCCCACCCAAAACCTCTCTGTGAAAAATTATCTTCCACGAAACCAGTCCCTGATGTCAAAAAGGATTGGGACTGCTGCCATATACAACATCAATTCTAGAGAGAATTTAGATTTAAATTTAAAAACGTTATTTAAATTTTAGAAAAAAATGAGGATGTCTTCATGATCTCATGGTATGGAATGATGTCTTACACACCAAATACTCAACCACAAAGTCTAACACCAATAAATCTCACTTCATTAAATCTAAGAACTTCTGGAGATCAAAAGATATCACAAAACAAATGAATACAACAACAAAAACTTGGGAAGAGTTTGTCACAGATAGCCAACAACATATTTATGTCTAGAAAATGCTAAGCCTCTTACAAATCAACAAGAAAAAGATAAGCAGGGCAACAGAGGAAATGGGAGTGGGGAAGCTTTTATTAGAGAAGGCATAAATGCCAATAAACACAAGCAAAGATAACTCCCAGGATATCAGATAGCCAGAAGAAGACAACTTTTATCTTTCTTCACTACCTTAAATCAAAATAAATATAGGAAATTTCTGAAAACACCAAAATGGTGGCAGGACGGTAGACCAATGGGAAAATGTCTCTGATAAAAGTGCAAATTGGTATAATCACATTGCAAAACAAATTTTTCAATATCTGAATTTAAAGCCATCTATACTTCATAATGTAGGAAATTCATTTCTATTCCCTAAAGAAAATCTTTCGCGGGCATACTATCAGCCATATGCAATATATTTATAGCATAATTATTTCAAACAGCACAAAAGTAGAAAAGAACCAAATACTGATTTACAGGAGACTGGATAGTTTGAATTATATTCACTGAATGGACTACTACCTGGTAGTGACAAGGAATGAACACCATCCTTCTCCCTAAAACACTGGTGTTTACGTGTGTGCACACACGTGCGTGCACATGTGCACGTGGAAATCTACAAAAAGCTTAGAGAAATAAAGCAGGTTTCAAAATATACTTGTAATGTGTTCTCATTTATATTAAGCTCAGATTCATGCAAGAGTGTTATCTTTATGTTTAATGAATGATGAATTTATAAATAAAAGCAAGTCAATGTTAACATAAAACCAAGTGAGAGGTCAATTTCATATGTATGAAGAAATTGAGAGGAAAGGGGAAAGGTTGGGGAGGAGCAGATGGTAGCTATGAAGTTATCTGTTGTGAGCTATTTCTTAAAGAGTTTAGAAGGTACATACACCTGATTACAAAATTTAAAGGTATCTGTATCATAACATTTCTTGATACAATTTTTAAGTTGCTCACTAAGATGTTGACCCAATTTTATAAACCTACCAAAATTCTCACCTAGCTCCACTGAGTTGTGTACATTTGTTCAGTTGACATGTTCATTGTAAAAAATTTTTTCCCATTTATTTTTTATCAATGACTTTTTAAAATACACTTTCCAGTTACAGGGTATACAGATACGCTGTTTTGTGAAATGTGTATTCATTTTTTCCCAGTTGCGTATTTGTTTCTTATTTAACAATTACAATTTTGAATATATTAAAGTGCTAATGATTTCATTTTCTCTGCCAAGATTCCCTCCAACTCTAGGAAGCAATATCCTTTTTTAATAGAACTGTTTCTCCTTCTATCCAATTAAGTGATGGTATGTGGATATCAGAGTTATAATTCTTCTGTCTGTACCCACAAGGCTGGTCACGTGAGTAAAGATGTGTGGCTGAAGATAAGTACTGCAGAGAAACTGCCAAACATGATTCTAGTATCATAGAAAAGTTGGCATAAAAGAATGAAGCAGATATGCATGAAAGCAGTGGAAAGGTGGTATAAAGAAAATTAATTCTGGCGTATCTCAGCCCTTGGTTTCAGTTCTCACTTGAGCTAACGTAGGATCTCTGCATCTTGTTGTTTAGAAATGTACATGAGGAAAGTCATTCTTTACCTAGGATAGATTGAATTGTTAATTTGTCATCAATCATGAAAAATATACTGACTAAATGAATCCAGTGTGAAATATATAAGTTTTCTGTTGTAGGGATTTTATACACGTCTATTCCTCTCCCAATCCCCAACTTCAGCTTTTGGTGTCATGCTTTCATACTTCACCCACTTGCTAAGTCTTTCATAAAGGAATCCCTTTCATGTATAGTTTTTCCTTAAGGATGTTTTCAAGGTTCCAACTTACTCCTGTTGCAGCTCCCACACTGAAAGATGAAATAAGTTTGCAGTCATTTAGAAAGCATTCTTTGATTTCTTTGTTAGTATTCAATAACAGAATGAGCATTTTCCATATCGTTTTCTCCTTACCATTCATTAGCATTATATGGAGTGGTAGTTAAAGAGAAGGAAGAGATTTCATCTGAAATTTGTCTCCTGTTCTGATTTGGCTTACTTGGGAGAACCATACTTGGGAGGGGTGGGGTGCAAGCATAATATTAAGGATAAGGTAGTGTCTTATTTTCATTTGTATTTTGGTGCCAATTTTGACCTAAGTCATATATCATTTTACCCTCTCAAATAGCATTCATGCATACAGCAAATGTTTAGCAAACTACAGACCAAGGGCCACACTAATTTATCACCTGTTTTTGTAAATAAAACATTGAAACTCAGCCACATGTACTTTCTATGCATTTTCTAAGGCTGCTTTCACACTACAATGGTAAAGTTGCAAAATTGATTATATACAACAGATAGCACATGACCACAAAGTCTAAAATATTTGTTATCTGGGTCTGTATAGAAAATTTTTGCCAACTTCTGATGTATTACAGATGCGCTAATTTGTATGAATGGCATCATGTACACAGGTCTTTATGTGGCTTTGGAACTTTATGAAAAGAGAACTTTTCTGATCCTTGAAACTCATTTGAAGCTTTTTTTTACTGAGTATTACATTGTTCGACCATTTTATTCTATATTTCAGTATCCTTCTGTTGTACTTCAAACAACAAATGTTAAAAACGTTTGCAAATGTGCTATTAATGGACATCCAAACAAATTAATGGACAAATTAATGGACATCCAAACAAATGCATCTTAATTCACATATTTTATTATATTTTTCAATATAATAAAATATGGGGGTTTTGGTTTCTACTTTAAAATGCATTACATAAAGACTGAAATAGCTTATAAAAACCAAATTCTTTATTATGATTGCTTTTGTCCAATGAAGATGCTTTTATTTTTCTTTTGATTTTGACAAAATATTTAAAAACTATATTTGCATTTTTTTAATATCTTACTTTTGAGAGAAACCTGTATCTCCTATTGTTTTTAATATATTTCCATAGTATTGAGCTCCTAAACTGTGGGATTGAGAAAAACAAAGATTAAGCTCTACATTTCCCTTTATTAAATATCAGTGTGGAATATTCTAATATAACTTCATACCTTTTGTTGCAAGTTATCTGAAGCAATGCTTTGGTGTATCACTCCCTATTTTTTATGCCCAGATATCTGTCATTATTTCAATAAATATTTTGGACCACATGAAATCAATGGTGAAATCTGCTACTGCTCCATATGTATGGCCTGAGCATTGCTTTTCCATTTTATGAATTCAGTTGAGCATTAAAAGCTTATTCATTTCTTGGGAACTCTTACAAATTTTATAAACTTTCATATTTTTCAAATTTATTTTCTACTCTTGGTGTTATGTTCACATCAACCCAGCCCTAAAATCAGCTTCACACTTTCCTTACTTTCCCTGTCTTTATATCTGTGGAATATTTTCAATCCTAATGATAGTAGATAGGTGGTTTAAGGTGTTATATTTTCAAATCTCATGCAAAACATTTTCTAAACTTAGGAAAAGGAGTTTATAGTTAAATTATTGCTGAAGAATTCATAAGCTCAATAGACTCTCTGAAGGTCAAACAACATGAACAGAAAATAAATACGCTTGGTTCTCATTTTTCCTAGACAGTTTAAAATTATTTATAGTGTAGTCCATTTTAATACAATTTATGCCTTATCAGTTTTTAATATTTCAATGAAGCATATCAATGAATCCTATAGCACTGATATTTAAAAGGTTAAACTCTAGCTGAATGGTATAGTCTATTTGTACTGCTGTAACAAAATATCACAGACTGGGATAGAACAGGAATTTATTATCTCATGGTTCTGGAAGCTGGGAGGTCCAAGATGTCGGTTGCTTTCTGCTTTCAAGATGAAATTCTGATGCTATATCCTCTGAAGGGGGTGAACTCTATGTCCGTACATGGCAGAAGTGGAAAGAGTAAAAGGGGACAGACTCTCCCCACCAAGTCCTTTTATGGGAGTCCTAATATAATTCATGAAGGCAGAGCCCTCGTGAGCTAATTACCTCCTAGAGACTCCAACTTCCAATAACATCACCTTGGTGATTAGGTTTCAACATCTGAGTCTTGGAGGGAACACATTCAAATCATAGCCCTCACTCAGACTTTCTATTATTTGACATTCCCGAATCATAACTATAAAACAAAGAAAGATAATGTCCATTAAAGTTGTTGACTAAATATATCTTATGATGAAAATAGTAGGGTGGATTTATACCAGAAAACACTTGTCCAAACTTCCCTTCATAGGACTGAAGGAGTTTGACACAATATATTTCATGAAGTTTGTATTCTGTCTCAGGAAAATTTAGAAAGTAATGAATTGTGACTGTTCATTTTTTTTTTCCAAACTAAATGCCATAAAATTCTGTGTGCACCACTCTAAGAAACTACATTTCACTTTGCACATATAAAGGGAGCAGGCAATGTCTGCATAATTTCTGTGAGAAATCTTAGACCATAAATTTTGTACTGGTGTGCTGCTGGATCTTCAGTCTTGCTGCTAAAGAACAATACTGCACCTGCTCATTTAACAGGCTTCCAGTGAGGAATGAACCTTGATGGTAATTTTGTCCAAAGAGAGGTTATTAAAAAGGCCACACACCTCCCTATATGAAGCTGAATTTAAGTTGTGAAAAATACACATTTTGCACATTTTGATTAACCTTCAAAGAGTTGCAGTGAGGATGGGAGGTCTCCATAGTCTTGAATACATGAAGAAGAGCTCTCGTAAGCCAAGGACTGAAATGACGATTATGAAACATGCCTGTTTGGTAGTATTGTCTTGAGAAGGGAATAGGCAGGCAGTAGTAAAACATTTTTTTTTTACTGCTCTCATGGCTTATATTAAAATTACAAAATGAAACTGTCCCATAAAGTTAAATCCACTTTGGTTTGGTCAAGTTCTTGTTTCATAAGTTAAACATAACAATATAACTTGTGTAACCCCACAAATAGGTGTTGTTTTATTATTAGTTTTTAAGATAATGTCTCACTCTGTCACCCAAGCTGGAGTGCAGTGGCATGATCATGGCGCACTGCAGCCTGGACCTCACAAGCTCAAGTGATCCTCTCACCTCAGCCTCCCAAGTTGCTGGAACCACAGGTGCCCACCACCACAATCAGCTATTTTTTTTTTTTTTTTTTGGTAAATAAAGAGATCTTCCTGTGTTGCCCAGGCTCTTGAATTCCTGGGTCAAGCAATCCTCTCAAAGTGACAAATATACAAGCATAAGCCACTATGCTTGGCCCACATATGATTATTTTAATCCAGGTTTTCTCAGTGCCTTTGGTATGCTGGCATGACTTCTGGACCTAAGGGGCATTTATTGCATCCAGTGCATTCCAACACTTTTTTTTGCTGTAAATCCTTTCATTTCTAGAACCTCTATTCCATTATTTTGGAATAGCTTTGATATTTATTTAATTAAATGCTATACAACAACTTTTGAACATTTATTTAACAGCCAGATAGACTTTTTCAATTTGGCTATCTTTAAAAGTATTTTACCTTCAACAAGTGAAAACCTGAATGCATTTTCTTTCTTGCAACATCTGCATTCCCTGTATTGTCAGTGTCATTACATTCAACTAGCTACCCAACAAGAAACATGGAAATCACCCTAGAATTCTCACTCTCTTTAGTCTTTCACATGCAATTAACAAGCTCCTCTAGACTAAGTAGGACAAATAGAATCCCAACTCAAAATACGTCTAAATAAAATTTAAAAGATAATTATTGCTATGGTCTGAATGTTTTTATGTCCTCCCAAAATTCAGATGTTGAAATCTAATCACCAATGTGATGGTATTAGGAGCTGGAGCCTTTGGGCGGTGATTTGATTAGGAAAGCTAAGCCCACATGAATGGAATTAGTGCCGTTATTTAAAAAGAAAAAAGGCCTCAGAGAGCTGCCTTGCTGCTTCCACTGTATGAGGACACAGCAAGAAGGTACTCTTCTATGAACCAGGAAGCAGGCCCTTACCACACATCAAATCTGCCTGCTCCTTGACCTTAGACATGCCAGCCTATAGAACTGTAAGAAATAAATTTCTGTTGTTTATAAACCATGCAGTTTATGGTATTTTATTATAGCGGCCTAAATGGACTGCAACAGTTTTCATTATGACATTTAAAAGGATGTATAAACAACAAGTTTGGTAAATTTAAAACTTTACTTTCTTCATATGAGTCTTTAATTTTATCTATTTTAATTCGCCTTGAGCTTATTTTTACTTAATTATTTTAGGAAGATCTTGGGAATGTTTACAAATAGTACTGAAATTATTATTAAGCATTTGCTAAGCCCTACTTCAGTGTCGATATTTTTTGGCAAATTTTATAATTACTAAAATATCTCTTCTATCACTGCTAAATATAAATATAGCTAGTAATTTTCTTTATAACTGTGCACATTTTTAGATATGTTATTTTATCTCTCTTTTAAAATTTTCTGTCATTTCAATGTTGAAATATTAAACGGTACTATACGTTAGTGTTTCAAAAGCTCCCAGCCAAATTGTGGTTCTAGTTCCAAAGAAGCCAGCAACCCTGCTCTAAGGGCAAATGAAGGGATGTTGGACTTGAGTGTTTATAGTATGCTTTCCTGGGATACTCCTTTTACTTGGCAGATGGCCTTATGGTTAGTTTCCTGATACATGACTATGGCCAGGTGACCCTCACACCTAAAACTTGTTTATACTGGCAGACACCTTGTGGCTTTTGTCTGACCCAGTTTATGCCTACCTGACCAAGCTCTGGCATGGGGACCCTGACCTTGTCTGCCCCTCCACCTCACATCCAGGAAACACTTCACCTAGGCTAGCCCCTGGTTCTTCAGAAAAAAGCTGTAAATTCAATATACCATCACAATAGGAAGCAAGTTCAAAGGTTTTTACTTACAGATCCTGGGCAAGGGGGGCATATTTAGTCAGGAGGACACTCCTCTGCCACAGGTCACACAAGGCAAGAATGAAGAGTCAGGCAGAGAGAGGAAGAGTCCCATGGCAATTAGCAGTATAGATAAGGGTCAGAGTGTGGGTCACTTTACATTTGAGGGCTGGCTGAATGTTCCATTTAAAGTAAGTGATGGGAATACAGAGAACCCAGTCTGCTAGGTGGGAGAGATGCCTCTAATTTCTTAGCCCTGGCCACTGGCTTGAGCTATTGGGTGTGACATAGAACTGGAAAGTGTGTCAAGGGTGACTGAGCCTTGCTTCTGGTATGAGATAGTTAAAGTTGTATTTGAAATGGATATGAAAGCAACATAAAATTATAAGAATTCACTATAGTCAGGTGCTATTTTATTTCCAGTTATTTATTTTAGTAAAAATATTTTTATTTTATTGAACATGTCATATGTGATAGGCACTGGAAATATAGAAAAGATAAAAAAGAGAAAAATCTCTGTTTCATGAAGCTTAAATGACATGGGGAACACGCTCAATAAAATCACAGCTATTATAATGTGTGCATCAGGCTCTGCCTTCCTTGCAGTTTCAACAACATGAATATAAGTGGTTGTGATGATTAATTTTGTGTCAACTTGGCTGAGCAGAGATGTGAAGTCAGGCATTATTCTGGGTTTCTTTAAGGATGTTTTTGGATGAGATTAATGTTTAAATCAGTAGACTTTGAGTAAAGCAGATGGCCCTCCCTAAAGTGAGTGGGCCTCATCTAATCAGTTGAAGGCCTGGATGGAACAAAGACTGACCTTAAAATCCTGCAAGATTGGGTCTTCCCTGAATTTCCAGACTGCTGGCCCACCCTGCAGAAATAAGGTATTATTTTAAATAATTAGTAGTTAACATTTTCTTTAATCCTTACACAACTCAATGATTAAAAAATGAATTATCATAAGGTAAATACATTTCCCAAGATAGTAAAGATGAAAAGCAGAAATTTCACCTGGGAGTGAAACTCAGCAATTCTCTTCAGAACATGTGCTCTTAATGACTACAGTTCCAACAATCTGCTCCAGGTTTATCAACTACAAATCAGATGAAATCCAAATCCTCCCAAATCTTAACGCTATAATTATTTAAAGAAAAATATGTCACTGGCTAGTAAATCTTGCCGTTTGCAAGTGTATATGAAATAGAAAGGAGGTTGCTGTCCCTGCCTTGTGTCTATCAGCACCACCTAATTAATTTTCTTAATTTGGATGCAATCATTAAATTGGCTACAGCTAATTCTTGGTTCAGTTGAGGAGGCCATCGTTAGCTATTAGTACATGACAGTAATGAACACAGAATCAGCAAACCAAAGGGTGGCATTCATGGGAGAAGACATTTTCCGAGTTTTTCTGATTCAACCTCTAGAAAGTTTATATGGCCAAACTAGATAATATATTATATTGGACTGAATGTTCTCAATAATTTGTTCAAATTTTTGAGCACTTATATATTCTTACGATCAAGTTAAGAAATAAAGTTTTCTGTTTGAAATATTAACTATTGAAGAGACAAATTTTAGTTACATATAAACCATTGCCTGATAGAGCCTGGAAAAAAAAGTTCAATTTCAGTTTAAATTCTGAGACATCTGAATAATGCATTTATGTGCTCATTAGACATATAAATAAACTACATTGTTTAAAGTCCAGAGTATTACCTCCTTTTGGACTAAACTCTCCACTTAGCAAGACCAGAGGTACATCTCGAATTAAATTTTTCTCTAATGTTTCACAATTAGCTAATGATGTTTACATTACCATCTTCTAGTATGACATGCTGGTAAAGATGTAAGAAATACGTGCTGCCTGAGTTGGGGTCACTACAGAGGCAGACTCTGGGATAAACAATTGAATGCAGATATAGCTTATTTTGGAGTAAACATAAATAAGAAAGTAAGGGGCCAGGCTCGGTGGCTCACACCTGTAATCCCAGCACTTTGGGAGTCCAAGGCGGGTGGATCACGAGGTCAAGAGATCGAGACCATCCTGGCCAACATGGTGAAACCCTGTCTCTACTAAAAATACAAAAATTAGCTGGGCATGGTGGTGGGCGCCTCTAATCCCAGCTACTCGGGAGGCTGAGGCAGGAGAATTGCTTGAACCTGGTAGGTAGAGGTTGCAGTGAGCTCAGATCGCACCACTGCATTCCATCCTGGGCAACAGACAGTAAGACTGTGTCAAAAAAACAAACAAACAAAAAAAAAGTAAGGGGGTTAAAAGCAAAGGAAAAAAAGCCAGTGAAAAGTGTTTTGCTAATCCTGTTGCCACTTGGCAGTGGAAGCTCAATCTCTCAGGAGAACTCATTTAAACAGTGAAGAAAATGCCACAAAGTAATCCCAATAGAGGGGTAAAAATCAGATACATTTATTCATGTGTTGCCTCATGAGAAGGACAATTCTGAACACCATAATCCCTTAATGTTGAAATCCAGAAACATGAAAATCCCTAAAGTCCGAAGTTCTTAATGTTTAAACTCCTGAAAATCACAGTCTTGATAGATGAAGGTTGAAATCCTGAATGCCAAAATGTGGGGGAAGGGACTAATGGGTTTTCATTTGTATGCAGGTTAGTTGCATTAGTTTAGGTACATGGTGTTAGGCAGAAATATTACCTTGTTATTGTCTTTATGTGGAAATTAAGTATGGTTTTAAAATATGTGTATGGGTGCCAAGTTGACAAGGGGTGGACTTGTGGACTTAATTTTAAGTGTCAACTTGACTGGATTAAGGAATACCCAGAAACATGGTAAAGCATTATTACATGCGTGTCTGTGAAGGTGTTTCGAGGGTAGACAGCTCAGAGTGTGTGAGTCTGAGTGGATGAGGTGGGGAAGATCTGCCTTTAGCGTTGATGGGCACCTTCTAATCAGATGGCGGTCCAAGGAGAATGAATACAGAAGGCAAATTATTCTCTCTTTGAGGGCTGGGACACACTCTACTTCTGCTACTTTGGACATCAGAACTCCAGACTTTCCAGGCTTTGGACTCCAGAACTTGCACAAACAACCCTGCAGATCCCAAGGCTTTCTCCCTTGGGATGAGAGTTATACTATCGACATTCCTGTATCTGAGGGCTTCAGACTCGGCTATCAGCATCCCAGGGACCCCAGCTTGCAGATGCCCTATCACGGGACTTAGGCATCATCATCACATGGGCCAATTCCCCTGATAAATTCCTCCACCTGTATCTATACATATATCTTTTTGTTTCTGTCTCTCTGGAGAATCTTGACTAATACAGATTTGATATTAGGGAAGCCAAATATTTCTTCTTATTCTATTATTCGCAACACAATGGAAGATATTTGTGAAATTGTTTCTTCATAAAAAGGCGGTGATAAGTTAAGTGTATGAGGCTACTTAATGGTGAAAGATAATAATTTAAAACCCAATTGTTATTGATGCCCTGAAAGCAGAAAATCATTTAATTGCAATGGTCCAGCAATAACCAGACTTTCACATGGACAGCATGTACTTGCGAAATTTGTAGAAAACAAACACTCTCCAAATAAAAGTGCAATGAGTGTTTTGAAAATCATAGAAGTGAAAACGTAGATGAAAGATGCAAGAAATATTCCCTGACAAATGATTAAATCATGCACAAGTTCTGGGCCTTCACATATCGTACCAATTCCCTATGCTATGTATTTCACATTTGCATCATTTCGAATACTGGAGGTGTGCATCATGTACAGACACTCAGAGATATATATATATTGCAACACTATTCAATATAGTCAAGATATGGAATCAACGTAAGTGTCCATTAACAGATGAATAGATGAAATTGATAAAGAAAATGTATATATACACAGTGGAATACGATTTAGTCATAAAAAAGAATAAAATTCTGTTATTTGTGGCAAAAATGGATGAGCTTGGAGAACACTATGTGAAGTGATACAAGCCAGGAACAGAAAAATAAATACTGCCTGTTCTCACTCATATAAGGAAGCTTAAAAAAAGTTGATCTCAAGGAAGTAGAGAATAGAATAATGGTTACTAGAGGTGGAGAAATATGGGGGTGGTAGGGAGGGATGGTCAAATATTGGTTAATGGATATAAAAGTACAGCTAAATAGGAGGAATGAGTTCTAATAAGTTCTAATGTTCTACAGCACTAAGGGGCAACTATAATTAACAGCAATTTATTATACATTTTCAAACAATTAGAGGAGTGGGATTTGAGTGTGCCTTACCAACATTTGGTCATGTTTGTCATTAAAGTGGTCATTACGGCTTTAGTATGCATTATCCTGTGAACTAATGCGTTGAGCTTTTTATTTTTGGTGTTTGCATATTGGCTTTTTAACAGGATCTAAGCCTTTTACCCCATTTGCTTTTTAAAATTGATTGTAATTCAACACCCTTGCTAAAATAACACATTAGTTCAAAGAGATGTTTCTAGATTCCTTGTGATTTTCTATATAAAAGTTCTGCTGTTTTTGAAAAAGGAAAATTTTACTGCTTCCTTTCTAAAATACTTTAAGATTCTTACTTGTTTCCAGAAAAAATTGTGAGGGAGGTTTTTGTGTGCTAAACCTAGAGGTGTCATACAGAAATTTTGCTCATATTTCTCAGTTCAGAAACACTCCTGATCCTATTGAACTGTACCTCCCTGAGGTAGAGAAAACAAATTCCATCCATGAGCCACCCCTTCATCCTGTGGCCATGGAATTCCATCCTGCCTCTGATCCTTCCTTCCTGACCATGTGACTTTTAAAATTCAGATTTGCTCCCAATAATTGTATGAGTAAAAAACCTTGGAATAAAACAATATATAACTTTTTATAAAAATATAATCTCCCCCTGATTTTGCTTCTCTTGTTGATGCCTGGATGCCACATATTTTGCATAATTTTAATAAATTATTTTATAATATATAAAATAAATCAGCCTAATACATTGCTATTTTTTGAAGTAGTTCTGCAAACAACATTAATATACGTACTTAAGAAATTATCAGTTTAATGCCTGCTACCTAAAATTTTTTCAGAGGGTCTAGCTGGACTCTTGACTTACCAAAAAAAAAAAAAAATCTGTCAAATTTATGGTGTTTTCTACACTTGCCTGTGTTAAGAGATTTTTGTTTTGTTTTTACTTTTTAAAATTATTAACATATCCAGGTCCACAAATCTGTCCATTCCATACTTGCTAGAATTTAGATATGTTAACACATGTTCTGAAATTTGTGGGAAATATTTCTAGAACTCTCTAAGTCTGACATAACTGAAATGTACATATGCGTATCATTACCATTTTGAAGTATTTGAAACTGATATTTGCCTTCTCATCTATATTAAGCTCTATAATTTTGGCCTTATAAAGATTTTATTGTAACTTCCATTTTTTCTGCACAAACTGTTTTTCTCTTTTTGACTTCATCTTACCTGTTTTTCAATTTCTTCCCAGTTTCACTTTGAGACACCTGGTCCTCTTAACCTTTAAACCATGTTAACTATGAGATCCCCCATCCATCTTTATGGAGTGTTCTGTTGCTTCTTGATTGAAAATAATTATGTCTTCTGAAGCCTGAAAACTCATGAGATCACCCATCCACCTTTATGGTGTGTTCTGTTGCTTCTTCGATGAAAATAATTATGTCTTCTTAACCCTGAACACTCAATTACATTCATTTATGCATTCTAAAAAATAGCCTAATTAGTTAACTTGTAGAGTGGGCAGGCAAATTTACTAAAGAACTGTTAATGCTAATTGCTCCCTGCCTGGCAACTTATACATACATATATACACATACACACACACACACACATATATATATACACACATGCACATACATATATATACATGCACATATGTGCATGCATATATATATACACACACATATATATACATCTGTGTGTATGTGTATGTACATAGGTTACAGTCATTTGAAAAGTGACATGTAAGCATACATTATAGGAAAGAAGAAGGCAATGAAACCTGGGAGCTCACACCCAATTGAGCCTTTCAACCAAACACATCTTTTAGAAAATAATACTTATGCCTCTCTCTATCTCCCTGCTTCTTCCAAATGGGAATTTCAACAAAAGATTATCATTTCATAGAGTGTCTGATTTTACATGTATTGCTTTAATTTTGACATGAGCCATGAAAAAGTATTATTATGTTCATTTTGGATAATTTGCTTTCCTGGGAGAGGGAATAATATAATTATGAAATTTTTATGTTTTGGGCAGCCTGAAATAAAGGTAAAATCTAGTAAGAATCTTGAAAAAATTAAGGAAAAACTACATATTTTAAAATGAAAGGTGAAGTAAAATATAGATCATAGCTCTCCTTAAATGTATTCTCTCTTATGTAGTTTTTTAATATCAAAGTTTAATCTGGCAGTAGGACTAGCTTAGTGATTTTAAACTGGGTCCTCATAAAACAGAATGTGACAGAAGTGCATCAAGCATTTCACATTTTTTTTGCATTTCAGATGAAATTGAACTACATCAACTAATACTTACATAAGTTAATTAACGAATTGGAGAATAACACACACATACATATAAGCCTATGGGATAGACTGCAGCGTAAAGGCAACCTAGTGCATACGTTTTTTACAAGTGTGTCCTTGATTTTGGAAGTAGAGATGTGAAAATTTTCCTTTTAAAAAATCAGACCTGCAAATCTGCTCAGTGAAAATTGTACAAGAAAGCATACTGTTGTCAATGTACATGTAACATACTTAAATAAATTTTAGGCACATGAATCTACTCTATTGTTCTTGATGTCATCAAAGCAAAATACACAGTTGCAAAATAACACATTACCTGACGATTAAATCATATAGTAGTTTTAATATTAAAAGCTAAGTATTCTTCTCACCTAACACTCAATTGGTGAAAAAATAAATAGCAGCCATTATTTGGGAGCTAAGGATTCTAGTATATTTCAAAAATAAAAACTTAACCATTATTCTTCAAACTTCCAAATGTATTGGGTTGAAGTGTCTTTTGAAAGTGTGAAGAGAACTGGGAAGAAGGGAAACTGAGACAGAAAGAAATAGAGACCCAGAGAGAGTCAGCGAGAGAGAGATTAGTATCATTTTTAGCATTATCTGTATAAGTAAGAATTTTCTCAACTTTATGCCACAGAAGAAAATATAAAAACAGATCAGTTCCTGAGGCTGACATCCCACTACAGATAATGGCCATGTATATGGGTTCAAGATGGGTATTGCTGCCTAAAAGATGTGTTCACTTCTCCAGGTCTCTGGGATTTTTTCTTAAGAGAGCTATGTATGCAAATAACAATGGCAGAATGGAGTTCCAAAGAACAACAGTGAAAATATTTAATACTCACCAACTTTAAGGCATTTAAAAATGAAAAAAGAACCTAAATTGTAAGCACTTAAGAGTGGCTTCATATTCAGACCCCCTAGAAACTCTGGAGCTGTCCATAAACCGAACTGTCAACATAGAAAAATTTTGAGAGCCTGTCTCAGACACTCAGTGAACAACCCTTGTCTGGTCTTGCCCAAGTGTTTATAACATTGGAGTATAAAGTAAAATAAAATTGGAGGAACAGATTCTTAGTTCTCGGTGCCTATGACCACTAGTAAAACTGTGTGCAATCAATATCTCAGATTCTGCTCAATTAAACTTGCAACTTCTCATAGATTGGGGCTAGTAGAGATGGAAAGTAAATGTGAAATAATGGGAGTTGAACTTCTATTCAAGATAAGATCTCTTAATATCTCAGATTCTGCTCAATTAAGCTTGCAACTGCTCATAGATTGGGGCTAGGAGAGATGGACGGTAAATGTGAAATAATGGGAGTTGAACAGAAGATAAGGTCTCTTACTCCTAACATTTGACCATACTTTCAAACTTTTGAGTGCATCAAAAGCTTCACTTTTTTTTTCTTTTTTGTTCTTTCCATGTCTTATGGTGAAAAGCTTCACTTTTCTTACTGATTTCTTGAATTTAATTTGTATTAAAACTACATGTGTACAATTATAAATCTAGATAGTATTAGAATGCTAATAAAAACAAAACAGCATCTGCTTCTTCACCTTTGACAAAGATTCTCCCTGATTTCACTCTAGCCAGACTCCTCTGAGCCTGGTTCTTGAATAGACTTGTCAACTTTGGTCTAGAAAGACTTGAACACACACTGATACTATTTCTAAGCTCAAAGCCACATCCCTAGGATGACAGTGGCCCCCTCTTAAAGTGCCTGACTGAAAACAACAACAACAAATCTCAAGGCTGCCAAAAGAATTCACTGTTTGTTTCAGCCATCCCCTGAACATAGGCCCCTGTCTTCCAGCCCCTGTGAGAGCATAGAGCCTGAATTCTGTATGTCCCAGTTCGCAAACCCAGATGAGTTTCACATGGACCAAACACCCCTTCCTGCGTTTTGTAATTTTTCACTTCCGATTCCCTTATCTCCCTTTAATACAACAGGTCACCTCTATACAATTCAAAGCTGAGTTCCGTTCATGCTGGATTCCTTTCCTTATTGCAATAGGATATTACTGATTAAAATCTGTTCTTGCCACTTTACTTAGTGTCTGGCAGTGTTTATCTCTGACACTTCTCTTCACAACAAATTATATTTTCCAAGAAATTATTTTCAATTATGTTACTTATTTATCATGGTATTTACTTTTGTTCTTCTAAATACCTGCTTATATTGATATTTCTCAATATATACATTTCATATGTTATATTTTTAATGGGAAAATAGGTGTTTCACCCATTTATATCACAGCATTTATTACACAGACATACACACACACTTCTGGTCATTAATCTCAAAATCATAGGACTAACACAATTTTTGATTAAATCAGTATTCTTTGTTTATATTCTCATAAATATTGTTTTTAGCTGAGCCATAATATATTTCATAACTAAATGTTCTTTCTATGACATATTTTCCCCCTGCTGTTAATAATTTCTTTTTTCTTTTTTTTCTTTTTTTTTTTTTTGAGATGGAGTCTCGCTCTGTCGACCAGGCTGGAATGCAGTGGTGCAATCACAGCTCACTGCAACCTCCACCTCCTGGGTTTAAGTGATTCTCCTGCCTCAGCCTCCAGAGTAGCTGGGATTACAGGATGTGCCACCATGCCCGGCTAATTTGTTTGGTATTTTTAGTAGAGATGGGTTTTCACTGTGTTGGTCAGGCTGGTCTCAAACTCCTGACCTCGTAAGCCACCCGCCTTGGCCTCCCAAAGTGCTGGGATTACAGGCATGAGCCACTGCGCCTGGCCAATAATTTCTTTAAAACATTATTTGCTTACTTTGTAAGTACTTATCACTAATTTGCTCCCAAACTCTTAAGCCATGAATCTCCTTTAAATATGAAAATCAGTTTTACTTTTGTGCATGTGGCATGTGTCCTAGGAATGCACTGTCCTTCTGCTCTTCTCTATAATGATTGGTCTCTAGGCTGTCCTAGGAATGTCTTTTTCTTCTCTCCTTTGTCAGATCTTCTGTTACCTGGACACTTGTCTTTCAGATTCTTAACTATTCCTCCATTTTAACGAAACACTTTCTCCAGTTGCTTCTTAAGGTTCTGGGGAGGTACATTTAGTCATGTCCAAAGTAGCTTTTCTGCCTGGTTAATTTTAATTATAGTTTGCTTCACTTAAAGTATGCCTTTCTGTTGAAAATAATTTATTCTCATAATTTTAAAGGCATTGCTCCGTTTCCAGTCTTTCCTGACAAGGTCTGGGCAGAAAAGCCAAAGAGTTCAAACTCCCTTGTGTTTATGACCCTAGGGGTTCCCTACTCACATGTTAGCCACCATTTGGCCAGTAGCAATTTACACACACACACACACACACACACACACACATACACACACACATATATAATATATATACATATATTGACATATATACACATATATATATATGTTCTGAAATCTGACTGGTAGCAATCTATTATATATGTACATATATACATATATCTATTATGTATACATTTATATACATATATACATATATCTATTATATATACATTATATACACATATATGTATGTGCATTATATACACATATATGTATATACATTATATACACATATATACTTATATGCATATAAATACACACACTTATATACATATACACACATATACACACATATACACATACGTATGGCCACCATATGTATGTATATATACACATATATGTGTGTGTGTGTGTGTGTGTGTGAGTATGTGTGTTCTGAAATCTTCCTTCTGGTTGTATGGTAGTCAAGTCCTCCTCCTCCTACCAGGGCTGAGCCAGTGTTCATCCTGGCTCACCCTGAGAATAACTGTCATTCCTTCTATTTTATACCCAGCTGTCCTATAACATCTACTCTCTGATGTGTTCACAAAAGTTATACTTTTGAGAATTATGTTTTTTTTTTTTTTCTTGAGAGCTTGTTTTGAGGTTCTAGCAGGGCAGCACAGCTCCAGGTGCATCCCTCCTGAAGCTGCGGTGAGGGAGAAAGGGGACACCTACCTAGCCAGCCAGATCAGCCGAGTCAACCCTGGCGATCAATGAGGTGACAGATGTCGCAGCCAGATAGCCTTTACATTCTGTTCTTTTTTTATTATTATTGTTCAGGAGGGTGAGGAGTTCTCTGCAGATTTCTGCATTCCATGCAAAAGCCAGAAACCATACTTTTTGTATTGAAATTACGTATTTTGGTAGAACTAATACTATGAATTCTTGTTAGTAAAATATAAACTTTTGATTCAATTTGGAGGCTATACTTGCATGCATGGTTTTATTTTAAAAATATAAATGAATGGAATAATTAATGATATAGAGTAGCTATTTAGAATATTATGTGATAACTGCATTTGAAATTAAGGCCCATTATTAATATACCTAAAGACTTTTAAGGATTAATATCATGAGTGTTCTAGTGGTACTCAAACTTAGCCCATGTAAATGCAGATCCAGGGTCTATTAATCTCTTATTTGGGGATATTCTATTTTTTCAAACAGAATTTGTCACCCTAGAAAATTTCCACAGTTCCATTTGTTGAAGGAGGCTATCCCCAGGTGTATACTTTTCAAAGTACTACAGGAGCTTAAACAGAGGGACTTGGCTTTATCTTGAAACAATTCTAATCTGTGAATGGGCTGAGATTTAACAAATGAGTGAGACCTCATTAATTTCTATTGTGGTGACTCAGATAATCTAAACCGGGGTACATTCTGTTACGCACATCAAGTAACATTTTAGTAGCTGGCTTATTAATTTTATTACAGTGATCAACGAGTCACCATCACAGATTTCAGTAACCCAAAACATTTTTTCTTACCAATTTTTTTCTGCCACCTATTTATAGAATAACTTGATATAATTTAAATATGTTGTGTAAGTATAAATATTAAGATATTTAATATGCTAATATATATGTTGTACTAGGTATTTTATGGTAGGACAAAGCATATTTTTGGACCGGATTAGGACCCCTTACGATGTAATAAGCCAGGAATGTTTTATTGTGTTAGCACATGTACATAGAAATAATTATCTATTGCTACGGTAAAAGATAAAGCAATGATTTTCTTATTTGGTAGATTTTGGTATTAGAAAAATAGCTATGAAAGTACTTCAGTTTATGTAAAGAAGCAATATACAAAAAAGTTTTTATTAATAAAATATAACTACAAATACTAATTGTTTTTACTTTTTGCTGAAACTAAGTTTTCAAAAAATTTCATTTTTCCTTGCCCATGGAATATAATTGTTTTCTTATATATAACTTCTGCTTATCAGTTGTACAGAAACACATAATTGTTTCTGAAAAACAAATCTAAAGCTAAAAACATGGAAATAAAATGTACATGTAATTATGTAAGCATTATGAATACATAATAGATAACTTGTTGTTGTTTTTAATACCTAATTTCCATGGCAACTTCATCATCACATTACATATGGTTCTTTAAAGATTTTAAAAATATCCTTGCAGAAAACTGCAGTATTTTAAGGTTTTATAATTCCATGAGGTAAAAATGTGTTACTGCAAACTATCAGAATTTAAAATTACATTTAGCCTAATGTTTATAAATATTTAGTATCTACTAAAGTAGATTTTCTTTCAAAAACATGCAAACATTCATTTTAGCAGCTCCTTTTCATCTTAGACTGTTTGATATAAAATATGACCAATTATGTAATTATAATAATAAAGTAAAATAAGTTGCTGCATTTTTCCAAAATTCATTTTTATTTTCTGAAAATGAGCTGGAATACTACCTGGGATTTAAGCTACATACTATTTGAGACTCAGTTTATTTTATTTGTGAAATGAGGAGGTGTTCTAGCAATTTATCTTTAACATATTTAACCACCAACTTGTCCTATTAATCTGGGCAA
Source organism: Pan troglodytes (assembly GCF_028858775.2). Classification (NCBI taxonomy): domain Eukaryota; kingdom Metazoa; phylum Chordata; class Mammalia; order Primates; family Hominidae; genus Pan; species Pan troglodytes. The sequence goes on along the minus strand of NC_072401.2, from coordinate 169,307,722 downwards.
ATTATTAAAGTCCTCCAAGTTGATTACATTATATATGAAATAAAGGGACAATGTGAGCAAACATTCCAGTATATTTTATAAATTAAGTGTTCTTCCAGATTGTAGACAGCATTTTCTCTACCTAGATGACTATTACCTGCTGGGAGGCAATTGAATCATGGGGGCAGGTCTTTCCCATGCTGTTCTCCTGATAGTGAATAAGTCCCAGGAGATCTGATGGTTTTAAAAATGGAAATTTCCCTACACAAGCTCTCTCTTTGCCTGCTGCCATCCACGTAAGATGTGACTTGCTCCTCCTTGCCTTCTGCCATGATTGTGAGGCTTCCCCAGTCACGTGGAACTGTGAGTTCTCCATTAAACCTCTTTCCTTTGTAAATTGCACAGTCTCAGGTGTGTCTTTATCAGCAGCCTGAAAATAGACTAATACAGTAAATTAGTATCAGTAGAGCGGGGCGCTACTGAAAGGATGTCTGAAAATGTGGAAGTGACTTTGGAAGTGGGTAACAGGCAGAGGTTGGAACAGTTTGGAGGGGTCAGAAGAAGACAGGAAAATGTGAGAAAGTTTGGAACTTCCCAGAGACTTGCTAAATGACTTTGCCCAAAATGCTGATAGCAATATGAACAATAAAGCCCAGGCTGAGCTGGTCTCTGATGGAAATGAGGAACTTTCTGGGAATAGGAGCAAAGGTGACTTTTGTTATGTTTTAGCAAAGACTCTGGGTGCATTTTGCCTCTGCCCTAGAGCTTTGTGGAATTTTGAACTTGAGAGAGATGATTTAGGGTATCTGGCAAAAGAAATTTCTAAGCAGCAGAGTATTCAAGATGTGACTTGGGTGCTGTTAAAGGCATTCAGTTTTACAAAGGAAGGAGAGCATAAAAGTTTGGAAAATTTGCAGCCTGACAATGTGATAAGAAAGAAAATCCCATTTTCTGAGGAAAAATTCAAGCCAGTTGCAGATATTTGCATAAGTAACAAGCAGCTGAATGTTAATCCCCAAGACAATAGGGGAAAATGTCTTCTGTGCATGCCAGAGGACTTCACAGCAGCCCCTCCCATCACAGGCCCAGAGGTCTAGCAGGAAAAAGGGGTTTCATGGGCTGGCCCAGGGTCCCAGTGCTGTGTGCAACCTATGGACTTGATGTCCTGCGTCCCAGCCACTCTAGCCATGGCTGAAAGGGGCCAATGTAGAGCTCAAGCTGTGACTTCAGAGGAGGCAAGCCCCAAGCCTTGGCAGCTTCCAAGTGGTGTTGAGCCTGTAAGTGCACAGAAGTCAAGAACTGAGGTTTGGGAACCTCCATCTAGATTTCACAGGATGTATGGAAATGTCTGGATGCCCAGGCAGAAGTTTGCTGCAGGGGTGGGGCCTTGATGGAGAACCTCTGCTAGGGCAGTGTAGAAAGGAAATGTGGGGTCAGAGCCCCCACACAGAGTCACTACTGGGGTACTGCCTAGTGCAGCTGGGAGAAGAGGGCCACCATCCTCTGGACCCCAGAAAGGTAGATCCACTGACAGTTTACACCGTGCACCTGGAAAACCACAGACACTCAATGCTAGCCCATGAAACAGCCAGGAGGGAGGCTGTACCCTGCAAAACCAGAGAGATAGAGATTACCAAGGCCATGGGAACTCACCTCTTGCATCAGCATGACCTGGATGTGAGAAATGGAATCAAAGGAGATCATTTTGGAGCTTTAAGATTTGACTGCTCTGCTGGATTTTAGACTTGCATGGGGCTTGTAGCCCCTTTGTTATGGCCAATTTTTCCCATTTGGAATGGCTGTATTTACCCAATTCCTGTATCTCCATTGGATCTAGGAAGTAACTAACTTGTTTTTGATTTTACAGTCTCATATGCAGAAAGGACTTGCCTTGTCTTGGATGAGACTTTGTGGATTTTTGAGTTAATGCTGAAATGAGTTAAGACCTTGGGAGACATTTGGGAAGGCATAACTGGTTTCAAAATACGAGTACATGAGACTTGGGAGGGCCCTGGGGTGAAATGATATGGTTTGGGTGTGTCCCCACCCAAGTCTCATCTTGAATTCCCACGTGTTGTGGGAGGGGGACTCGGTGGGAGGTAATTGGATCATGGGGGCAGCTGTTTCCATGCTGTTCTTGTGATAGTGAATAAGTCTCAGGAAGTCTGATGGCTTTAAAAATGGGATTTCCCTTCACATGGTCTCTCTTTGCCTGCCACCATCCACATAAGATGTGACTTGCTCCTCCTTGCCTTCTGCAATGATTGTGAGGCTTCCCCAGCCATGTGGAACTGTGAGTTCTCCATTAAATCTCTTTCCTTTGTAAATTGCTCAGTCTCAGGTATGTCTTTATCAGCAGTGTGAAAATGGACTAATATGTCAACAGTGATATCAGATAATATGGTGGAAGTAGGAAGTGCTAGGAATCTGTCTCCGCATGTAGGTAACAATTGTATGGCAAAAATTATCTCAAGTGATTATTGTGAAACTCTGATCTCTATTTGAGTCTATTTTCTTCTCAAGCACTCATGGTGTATGCTCTGCAGTAAACCATACATTAGATAAAAAACAAGTCTGTATACATTTTAAAAGGTAGACATCTTGTAATGTATCTTCTCTGACCACAAAGTGACAATCTTTAAAATAAATAACAGGAGAAAATCTGGAAAAAATATGTGGATATTTATACACTCATACAATCAATGTATTAAAGAAGAAAGCATGTGTGAAATACTAATATATTCAGAATGAATGAAAATGAAAACACAACACCTCAGAATTTATGGGTTGCAGTGCAAGCTTTGCTCATAGAGAAATTTATAGCTATAAATTCCTACATTTGAAAAGAAGAAAGCTATCAAATTAATAACATAATTTATACCTTAAAAATCTAGGGAATAAAAGCACACTGAAACCAACACTAGCGGAAGAAAGGAAATGATAAAGGTTAGAGAACAGAGAAATAAAGAAAATTAATGAAACCAAAATTTGGTTCTTCGTAAAGACTGACAAAATTGACAAAGTTTTGGCTATGATGACAATGAAGAATTAGAGAATATGCACGTAACTAAAATCAGAAATGAAAACAGGAACGTTACTACTGAACTTATAAAGATGAAGAGGATTGTAAGGGAAGACTATGAAGGTTGACACATTATATAACCTAGAAGAAGTGAAAAAATCCCTTGAAACATGCAAATTATTTAAAATAACACAAGAAGAAATAGAAAATATATCAAAAAACCAAGTAAAGGAATTAAATAAGTCATCAAAAATCTCTCATAAAATGTATGTCCCGGACTAGATAATTTCATCAGTAAATTCTACCAAACATTTAAATAATTAACACTGATATTTCTTAAACTCTTCCACAAAAATTGAAGAGAAGAAAACAATTCCAAACTAATGCTATGAGGCCAAAATTATCATGATACCAAAGACAGATAAAAGTATCATAAGAATATTAAAGACCAGTGAGGCGTGGTGGTTCACACCTATAATCCCAGCACTTCGGGAAGCTGAGGCAGGCAGATCATGAGGTCAGGAGATCAAGATCATCCTGGCTAACGTGGTGAAACCTATCTCTACTAAAAATATAAAAAAAATCAGCTGGGCGTGGTGGCACACACCTGTAGTCCCAGCTACTCGGGAGGCTGAGGCAGGAGAATCACTTGAACTTGGGAGGCAGTGGTTGCAGTGAGCTGAGATCGTGGCACTGCACTGCAGCCTGGATGACAGTGAGACTCCATCTGAAAAAAAAAAAAGAATATTAGAATATTAAAGACCAATATCCCTTTTAAAAATATAGATTAAAGAATCCTTAAGAAAATATTAGCAAACAAATCAAGAGCATTTGATATTCTTTCTTTTGTTTTGACCTTGGAAAATCTGATGCTTATGTGTCTTAGGGATGATCATCTTTCATAGAATCTTTCAGGGGTTCTCTGTATTTCCTGAATTTGACTCTTGGCCTCTCTAGCAATGTTGGGAATGTTATCATGCAGGATATCCTGAAATACATTTTCCCAGTTGTTTGTTTTCTTCCTCTCCCTTTCAGGGATGCCAATGATTTGTAAATTTGGCCTTTTTACATAATCCCATACTTCTTGGAGGTTTGTCCATTCCTTTTTATTATTTTTTCTTTACTTTTGTCTGACTGTCTTATTTCAGAGAGCCAGTCTTCAAGTTCTGAGATTCTTTCCTCAGTTCGGTCTATTCTGTTGTTAACACTTGTGATTACATTGTGAAATTCTTGTGTTGTGTTTTTCAGCTCTGTCAGATCTGTTAGGTTCTTTTTGACACCAGCTATTTCATGCTTCAGCTCCTATATCATTTCATTGTGGTTCTTAATTTCCTTGGATTGGGTTTTGCCATTCTCCTGAATCTCAAGGATTTTCCTTCCTATCCATATTCTGAATTATATTTCTGTTATTTCGGTCTGCTCAGCCTGGTTAAGAACACTTTTTGGAGAACTGGTGGAGTCATTTGGAGGACATAAGACACTCTGGCCATTTGAGTTACTAGAGTTCTTGTGTTGGTTCTTTCTCATTTCTGTGTGTGGGTATTCCTCTAACTGCAGTGTAGATTGAGTATTGTCAATAGATTCTTTTCTGGATGTTTTCACAGGGCCGAGGATTTGTGTAGAGTCTTTATCTGAAACTGACTTATTGTCTTTGGTTTCACAGTGGGGCATGTTAGCGAGATATTTTTGGTGTTGAAAGTTTGGAGTGTGACCCTTTAAGTGACACTTATGCTTATTGGTCAGTTGATAGGCTCTTGCCTGGGCATGTGGGTCCACTATGTTTCCTATATTTGTAAAAAGGTTGTCTGTCCACGTTTTAATAGAGCAGCGGTACTATGCTGGGGGTCTGCTCCAGTCCCTGGTCATCCCGGACTCTCCAAAGCCTGAAGGCTGGAATGGCTAAGTCACCCAAACAGAAAATATGGTGGCCCACCCCTCTTTCTGGGAGCTCTGTTTCAGAGAGGTGTAATGCTGCTATTGGTGGAAGGTTGGAGCTCCAAGCCAGCAGATCTTACCTGTGAGGTAATGTGGAAGTAGGGCCTGCAAACTGTTGCTGCTCATTCCCCTGGATCCAGCCTCTTTCCTAAGGGTATGCACAGGGGTCTAACCTCCTGCTTTGCCAGAGTTGCAGCTGCTTTTGCCAGGAAGCCCAGGTATCTGGGTCTCCATGTGTGCCTGAGCGGCTGCTCTGCTGAGACTCCATGTAGCTCTATGTGTCAGACTGAAGGCCCTGGTGGAGCGGGTTTATGAGGGAATCTCCTGACCCAAGGGTTGCAAAGATCCATGGGAGAAGTGTGGGTTCTCATGTCTCACATTTCCTCACTGCTTTTCCGGGTTGGGGAGGTTCTCCTGGCTCCATGTTGCTCTTGGGTGAGCTATTGCCCTGCTTTGCTTTTCTCCATTCTTTGTGGGTCGAGTCATTTTCTTGATTAGTCCCAATGTATGTTCCTGGATATTTCAGTTGAAGGTACTGTATTTACTCACCCCTCCTGTTCCTTTCTGTGACAGTGGCACACAGTAACTGATTCTAGTCTGCCATATTGGCCAACCCTGTAAATTATTTTTAACATATTTTCCTAGGAACATGTTGTTTATTAGAACCAAAAACCTTAAAAATTTTACACCCAAACCAATGTTCAGTCTCTTGAGCTATGTGGCAGCAGAAGGTAGCCAGACATGGAAACCATTTCTAATGGTTTCACTATGCTGTTCTAAAGTTGTAAATCTGATACAGTGCCCTAAGCAGAAACCCCAGGAATACAAGGCATTTCTGAATAAAGTAATATGATTCAAAATATATGATTTTTCATGAAGTGATCACTAATGCAGCCTTAGGAAGTGAAAAAATGGTTGGAAATAAGGGAGAAAGAAGATGGAATTATCATTTACTGAGTGCCTAAGATGTGTTGAGTATAATGTTAGCTTTTCCCTTCTGTAATCTAGTTTAATTGGCATTACAAACCTGTGGGTTGGCATTATTGGCTCCATCATACAGGTTATAAAATTAAGGTTTAGAGTCGTTAAGCCATGAGCTGAAGCCTGACTTCAAACCCAGGCTTGAATAATGACAAAGACAGTAGTTGACACTATTATATCATGCATTGTGTTTTAGTACATTTGTTCTGCTACAACAGAATACTTGAAACTCATTTATTAAGAAGAGAAATTTATTTTCTTACAGTTCTGGAGGCTGGGAAGTCCAAGACCGAGCTGCCAGCATTTTGTGGTCAGGTGAGAGCCATCTTATTTTTTTCAACAGCAGGAACAAATGTTGTATCCTCACATATTGAACATGGAAGAGCAAGAGAGCTAAATATGGAGTTAAACTTCTTTTATAAGGGTCTCAATCACATTTGCAAGGGGGCAGTTCACATGGCCTAATCATATCTTAAAGCCTTCACCTCTTAATATTATCACATTGGCAGCACCTGAATTTCGAAGGGGGACATATTCAAACCATAGCACATACCTAGAGATGTATACGATTGCTGATACTAGTAGGTAACTATAAAAAGATGTGACTATGAAATTTAAAAATATGTGACTAGATATGACTTTATAAAAGATGTGACTATTAAAACTCTTAATAAAAAGATGTGACTTTTTCCTGCATGAACTTAGAATGCTATTAACACGAGTTCATCTTAAACTATTTCTGGGGAGATTGAAGTGTTTGAACAAATGTAGATATATCGAAATAGCTTGGTATAGACTCTGTGTAGAAAATTTTAAAGGTTAACTGCTCTATGAATCACAGAAACAAAATACTTAGGGAAGACCACTCATAACTCTCAAGGGGGTATAATAAATTAGAGGATGTATTGTAGAATAACAAACAAATAGATGCTGACTTTTTATGAGGCAAACAGTGTTTAAAGGCAGGATGCAAACATAAACTGTGAAAGTAGGCCAGGGCTCATTTAAAGTTCTTTGAATTACAGTGAAGAATAGGCTTAAATGGGTCTGCAGTAATTTCTAAGAGTAATAATGATAAGTTTGATAATTATCAATCTTCAAAATACATAAGTTAAGAGCAACTGTGTTAACATTACCTTAAGAAAAGTCCCTGAAAAATTTGGGAGGAATCTGAGAGGCATCTAGAAGCAATACCACTTGGACTTTTCATGTCATAGATTTTTCAATCTTTGCATCCTTTATTAGGTTTCTTTTATTTTTTAATAGAAGGGAGCCTCATACGCACTTCTGAACCATGACTCCACACCACACAATACTATAGCCTTGATGAAGAAATACAACATAGCATTTACTACAAATGATTTAGAGTGGGGAAAAAGTACAAACAATGAAACAACAAAGAAAATTCTAAAGGATTGATACTCACATCCTAAATAATGGAAACTGACTAGCAAATCAAAGATCGTAGTAGTGATTGTAGTGTAAATATCATAAATAGCTGAGAATTAGTATTGAATACTTAGATACATCTCACCAATAAAATAAAAGGACCATATGTAACAACATTTAATCATGAGTAGGAAAGCTACTGTCAAATAATAGTTGTGACTCAAAAATTTATATATATGTTTATGAGTTAAAATATAAAACACTTTGTATGGGACTCAAATTACGACTTTAGAACAGCAAAGTGAAATAATCTTGTTTCTGATCTGAATGAAAATTGTTTAAAAGAATATATTATGACTTCTAGTACTTTCCAGATTGGAAGATTATTATGTTTCCAGTGTTTGAAATATAACTTGATGTTAAGAAATCTATGAAACTGACCTAGAAAGGTTTTGAATGCAAATAACATTAAAGGGTAGAAAGACAGACACATATACTTGGAGAAACAAGAAATAGAAATTAGTTTTAATAATAAACACAAATATTCTAGAGATCAGACCACTCTCACAAAGTATTACTTAGTAGAACAAATAAAGTCTAAATAAGATTAAGCTATGGTTATATGTATTAAAATATGATAGAAAAAAAGGGCAGGACCAAGAGATTGCTGGAATACAATGTCATGGTCACCTATTATACATATTTACTTCATATATACAAAGTAGGACATCATGTTAGGTCTCCGAAGCCTGGAGAACAAGACCAGAATGTAGAGATGTAACATATTAACATATTATCCTATTTGCTAATTCGTTAGTTAATTGTATTATCATCTGGCATTGCATACCAACTGAAGTCCATAACTTTATTTACAATTTATTTATATGTATTCAGTTATTTCCGAACTTATCAATCCACATTCTTAGATTTTCACAGCCTCCATCTCAAAAACTGGCCATTATTAGCAAAATAACTTGTGAGTTCTCCTCTTCTCCTAGCTGATATTTGAGGTGAATCCATCAATTTGGTCCAAAGTTCCATGTCTTCCTAGCTTACTCCTGAGTTAAATTTCTGCAATTTTTCATTAGAGAGAACCTGAGGGAACTCTCCAAGAAAGAAACATTCTATCTTCTCTTGCTTGTTCTCCATTTCCCCTTAGTTTGTTAACAAAAAGAAAAAAAAGAAGGGTTAAAAGTTGCTTAAGTGGCATTTATGTGTAATTTTGTTATGAGATCCTTGCGTGTTGCTTTGCCAGCCAGAAACCTCTGTGGCCAGTGGCACCTCTGCCTGAGTTTTGCTCTGGCTCACTGGGCTCCTTTCGCCCACCAAGCCTGGCAGGCTGCATTTGGCTCATGCTACTGTCCTGGATCCCGTGCCTGCCAAGGGCAAGCCATGCATGTGGCAGCAAGGGGTGTGTGAGAGAGCATGGGGTGCAGCCACTGTGCACAACCAGGCATGCCAGCTGTGGTGGGGTGGGCAGCTCCATGCTGGCACAGGCACTAGCTCCCTGTGATACTGTGGCTGGACCAGGCATACCATAAGCAGCTTCCACAGCTGACACCAGGGAATGTGGGGAATGCAGTTTTGCCCGGAATCCTGGAGACACCAGGAACTGCAGAGCCTTAAAGAGGGTGTCACAACCCTGGCTCAGGGACCTCCTAGGTTGAGGTCCCTGAAGGGCTGCAGCTCTTCTCTCCTTCACTCTTCTCTCCTTCTTGTTGACTGTAACGTGGAGGGCAAGGGGTGTGTTCCAGCCCCATTTATGTTAAAGCTCTTTTATCCCCACCTTTCAGTGGTTCCCAAGTGGTTCTTGTCCTGTGACCAGGAAGAATGAGGTACACAGACAAGTTGAGGGTGAGCAAGATGAAGAGGAGCTTTATGGAGCAATAGAACAGCTTGGAGGAGACCCGTAGAGGGTAGCTCCTCTCCATAGCCAGGGTGTCCTGATGAATGTTAACCTCTTAGCAAAGAGTGTAGCTCCTTTCTCAGTAAGATCACTTTTGTAGATATAAGAGTAAATAATGTAAAATAAATATCTGCTTATTTTTAAAACAAAGAATAATTAAGTAAACTATTTTATCTCCAACTTTTTTACTATTTAATTCCTCAAAAGCAGAGTTCATCCTATCAGCTACACAGTGCAATTGATCCACATAAACACAAATTTATTTCCCTGACAAGCTAGAAACATCTGTTTAAAAGAACATTATATTTAGGTAAATTAAGACTTGGAATTTTGGAGTAGACAAAAGAATAAAACTAAAACACTGGGTTATTCATACCTTCTTCCACTGGTGTATCCTTTATTTCTACCTCCACTATTGTAGTTAAACCATGTAGAATGACTTTGTGAATCACATTTGCTAATCCAAACAATAAAAAAATTGATTTAATTGTTTTTCTGATTTAATGCATCGACATAGATGAAAGTTGTAAAAATACATAGTCACACAAAGCAATAAAAATCATCTCCAGCTCAACAAAGATTATTTAATATGTGCTTATAAAAATTGTACTCAATGTAAAATATTTGAAATTGAGATCACACTGCCTTGTAATAAGCTTTTTTTACTTAATATATCAGTAACATTTCAAAATTTACTACACTTCTATAGTCAATGATGAGAATAATCATTTTAATGCATAGTAATTCAAAAGAGTAGCTTTAAATAGTTATATTTTCATTGGAAATAATAGTCCTTGTCAATTTTTGATGTTTTCTTCCTAATTCATTTCTAATTTGTGTAATTTTTTAAAAATCAGAAACCCTGATTTCCTTATAATTGCATTTATTCATTTGTGTAAAATTATCTCATAGATATTTTTTAGTGTACAAATTATGATTGGATTTGTTTTTTTTTTTTTTTTTTGGAGGCAGTCTTGCTCTGTCACCAGGCTGGAGTGCAGTGGCATGATCTCGGCTCACTGCAACCTCTGCCTCCTGGGTTCAAGCGATTCTCCTGCCTCAGCCTCCCGGGGGCTGGGACTATAGGGACATGCCACCACACCCAGCTAAGTTTTATATTTTTAGTAGAGATGGGATTTCACCACGTTGGCCAGGATGGTTTTGATCTCTTGATCTCATGATCCACTCACTTCAGCCTCCCAAAGTGCTGGGATTACAGGTGTGAGCCACCATGCCCGGCCTATAATTGGATTTTTTAAAACACGTCTGAGAATCTTTGATTTTCAAATAGATGAATTTATTTAGTGCTCTGTATTTTCACATTTTTTCCTAATATTTTGTTCTTTTACTTTTACTACCTTTGTAGTTTGTTTTTGACTTTTGCCATATTGATTACGTTTTCTTATCTTTCATCAGTTCTTCTAGAACATATTTATTTGTTTTTGATTTTTGCTACTAATATGGTAAATATAAATGTTTAAAATACTTTTTATAGTCTCTATTTCAGAAGTTAGTCAAGTAAAGAATAAAATAGAATATTTTCATTTTTCTTTACCTAATAGAGTTCAAAATATTATTACTTTTATCTCTTCTGCTAACTCACACACCTTTTGGTCTTAATTAGGATAATGTGACATTTCTTACCAGTATATTGTTACATTATTGTTCTTACATCATATATCCTTTCTTTCAAAAATAGTGTTGAAATTTACAAGTTAGCTTTACAATACGCTACACACTATTTTAGCCCACTGTTGTTTAAAATAAGGTATTTACTTGCAATGCATTTTCCTCTGAATTACTTACTTTTACATTCTTATTTTCACTGGACCTATAAGTTGAGTACTTTTTCGTTAGTGTTTATGTGAAGAATTTTGTTCTAGCCAAATAATCTATGGGTCCCACTTCTGAACATGAAGCTGGAGGCAGAAACTGCAGGCAGTTCCCTGTGGGAATTTTTATTTTCCCATAGCTGGCCAGTGCTCTTCAGCCTGTCTTTTTTCTGGATCTTTGCATCTGCTGTGAAGGTCTCTCGTTGCCTTCACAAATAAAACATTTTATTAGATGTAATCCTCTGGAGTTGTGACCACGGCTCCTCAAATCTCTTCTCTCCCTTGTTCCCGGGCATCAGTGAGACCCTGGAACACGTGACCTTGCTAGGCTTCAGTGTCCTCACCACTAAAGTAGCCATATGCCACCGTCATATATCAGCATGAGGTGATAGTAGGAGAGGAACAAGCTAACAGGGAGAAACGAAATGCATGAGGGGAGTCTAGAGGCTAAAACCATGATCTACAGAGTCAGGCTGTTTGGATTTGAAACTCAGTTACAATTAAAGCTCTGTGACCCTGTTCAAATTTCTTAAACTTATTATAACTCATTTGCTTCAATTATAAATTTAGAATAAAAGTAGTGCCAAATCTTAGAGCAATTTAAAAGGATTAAATGAGTCAATATATGTAATGTATATATATGTATGGTAAGTAGGAGAATACTTGGAACATAGTAAGCATTATGTAAATATTTCAGCAAAATATAAGCTTCATATGGACAGAGCTATTTGTCTTATTTCATTAACTATTAAAGCCGCGCACAGAGATATTTGTCTATTTCATTAACTATTAAAGCCGTAGTGCCTGAAATTATACTTGGCAAAAAGAAATTGCCTGATATAGGTTTTTTTAACGAATGAAAAAAATGCTGCTAGCTATTATTATTATTGTTGTCATTAACACTCTCATTAATGCTTTTATTAATATTTTTATTACTACAATGGGAAAACTAATTTATTATTCATTCTCAGATATACTTTTTTAATCCCAAGAAGTTTTAAAGTAACTATTACTTTTTAAAATAAAATAAAAATGAAACCCTTACAGTATAGCGGTTGATTTCATTTCAAACTTTTGGCTAAAATGACAATGAATCTTTCAAATCAGATGTACATGTCTTTTTTTAGTTTAAGGAAAATCTATTCTATATTTATTTCATTATTCTGTCCCATTTGTTCTTTGTGAAAAGAGATATTTTCTTTTAAATATGTATTTTTTAAAAATTCAATTGTTTTAGATTTACAGAAAAGTTGCAAAGATAGTGATATGGGTTGGCTGTGTCCCCGCCCAGATCTCATATTGAATTGTAGCTCCCATAATTCCCATGCATTGTGGGAGGAACCCAGTGGGAGATAATTGAATCATATGGACCACAGCACGTGCTAATCACAGTCCTCTCCAGCGCTGGTAAGGATGTGAAGAAGCTGGCCTGTGACAGGTGGGAAGAGGATGCGCAGAGATGCTGACATTCTGTCTACTTTGCTACCAGTGATGAATGGCACATTGCATGGTCGAGAGCCACAGTCAAAGATACCTGGTTTCTTTCTGTATCCATGAGGAGAGAAAGTGAGTCCCTTCTCCTACCACAGTGTCCTGTACTCCATGGAAGAGGTCGAAGATGACAACTCTGTGTTCAGCATCCACATTATATACGGCAGAGTTCACCACGCTTCCTGCAATAGCTAAGGGCAGGCAGAGCTTGCCGATGAATTCAAACACTTTGGCAGCCAGGCTGGAACCTCTTACACCTGCTTCCACTCTGACCTCCACATCAATTTCCTAACCTCTTTTAAAATTACTTGTTTCTCCTGTTTCATACTTTAGTCTTCAGAAGCAAGTTACCAAGTACAACCCTAATTTAAGGACTAGAGAGATAGGCACCACCTTTTTGAGTGGGGAGTATTTAAATGAATTATTTGGAATTTTTCTGCAGGAGAGATGCCTCTTCTCTCCATTTATTTGTTAATGCAGTCACTTGTTTATATCAGTAGGTACTCAGGATATTTATTTTATGACGTAGGTTGTAATCCCAATCTAAGGCTTTTGCTCAGATTATTCCACTTTTAGCCTTTGGGAGCTGTTTCGGCTTGACTCCTGTTTTCCTTTGACATACTCCTGTCGTTTTATCTTTTGAACATTTCACTCTGGCACTCAGAATCTTACAGATTCTGAGAATGTGGAGGTCTAAACTATTGTTCCCACACTCTGCCTAAAAATCTCTTGAAACACCACAGATCAGACTTCCACAGGAGAAAAGAAAATACAGGATTTTGACCTCCTCTTTGACTGGTAGAAGTCAAGAGAGCAGTAATCTCTCTAGGTTCCCAGAGGGAATCTGACCCTGAGAAATCTGTGAAAACTTTCAGTAAAGAGTAACACATAGTTCTAGGAAGGTTTGCTTTATTCTACTGACCTCAAAGAAACTACAGCAAACTAACTATAGGAGTGCTATAGTGCAGTAGTTTAGATTTCCATATTCTCAGAATCTGTGACAGTCTGAGTGCCAGAGTGTAAGGAAATGTTCAAAAGGTAAAATGACAGGGGTATGTAAAAGGAAAACAGGAGTCAACCTGAACTAGTTCCCAATTGTTTCCAGGCCCTCCATCATCAATCTATTGCCTAGGAAAGCTTGGGAGCACAGAGATTTCCTACCACCCAAAGGAGGGGTCTGCCTCCCACTAACTCTGGTGTCCCGAGTCTCAAAGGAGCCTAACATATTTACCTAGGGCATGTTTAAGGAAGAAAAGGAGAAGTGTGGCTGTACAATAAATGAGGCTGATGTGTGAATACTTCCTATGGCCCAATGATAAGGGCTACAAAGGAAGTGGAACAAAATTTGTTTTCTTTTTTTGAGGTACTATTCAAGAATCAACTAGTAGCATGTAAGGAGCATAGGGGAAGAAGCTGAAGTTTAATTTTGGATTCCTAAGACTTGGGAAACATCACAGAGATGCATAATAGACAAACATCTTCACGGGTAAAGACACTAAAGAAAAGAAAAATGTAAAATAATTTTTCAACATACCATAGAGAAAGATGTGATAAAATCTCTTACCTCACTTCTAACAAGAAACTATTAATCATCTCAGAAAAATAAGATCTGTCTGGAAGATCAGTGAGAGAAATACATCACAATACAAAATGAAACTACAAAGTGATTGAAATTAGAAAAGAGAGTTCTAAAAATGGAGAATACATTAAGAAGATCAAACTTGTATACAATTTCAATTCAATTACAGGAGAAATAATAGGTGGGAGAGAGTAAAGAAAAGGGAGGGCCAATAATATAAAAAATAGAAGTTTTATTATTCTAAGAAGAGTTTAATGATAAAAGAAGTGCATTAAGTAATTCGGGTAAAAATTATTCACTTTGAAATAAAAAAAGATAAAGATGAAACCTTAAAGTTTCAATGCAGATATACAAATTATTTACAAAGAGCAAAAAAGCATTGTCTATTATTTGCAACATATAACACTGAGACAGTTAAACACCTTCTATCTACCATAGAAAAACAAGACTGTAATTCAAAACCCCATTCAAGCATAAGATCTCATTCACATGTCAGAGTGACAAGAAGACACAGGAGGTTAAGGTTGATAAAAATACACAAGAAAGAACTGTGTAATAAACAAACAAACGGAAAACTGGAATAATTAGTTCAGCTGAAAGGCAATAGATTCATGGTGGAGGAATAAACAGTGAAGAAGGACAGTCTTGAGTCTAGGAGCTGACAAAATCAAAAATATCTCATATAAAACAAAATTAATTTCAGGGTATAGTTTGGATATGAAAAAATAGAAAATTTAGCAAATATTAAATATATTGTATAATACTATATCTCATATATTAATATATATTATATAATAATATTTAGTCAAATATATATTAACCTTTATGTTTTTTAACAAAAAACAAAAAACAAAGTAGAAGTATTATACTACAAAAAATATAAATGTTTTGCCTGACAAAATTTTCATTAACAAAGACATAAAATAGATTAGGATTTTTACATCATATAGCATATTGAGTTATTCTCCAAAAAGAGTTCCTACAAATTTATATTAAGAAGAAAACAATTCAATATAAAAAAATCACCTAACAGGAATAAATAGTCCTCAGATGGGAAACTCAAAACAACTTAAAATAAAAAACATGTAAGATGATTCTCAACTTTGCTAGTAGACAATAAAAATAGTGAAATGAATAAAGAGGCCCTAATTTCCCCTACCTTGCTAGCAAACATTTTTGAAAAAGAAAATAAAGAGGTAATGTCTGGTTCTGTGAATATGCACTAAAAAAAATTGCTGTTACATGTTATTAATAGGATATTTTGGAAATTAGTCTGGCAATAACACTAATATGTGTGTATAAGTGTGTGTTTGCACATGTGTGTATATGTGATGAAGCTCTTGATGTTAAGGAGCTGAATACCTGTATACACATATGTATGTTTGTGTATATACATACATATGCATGTACCTATACACACATATACATACATATTTAAGTGTATGAATAAAAAATAATTAAAGTCATTACTGGTTGGGGCAAAAACTATAAACAGCTGTCTATTTCTTCCATCATTATCTTCATACATATTTGCTTAGATCATCATTCCTTGCTTGTTGATATTTTAGAAAGATGTTAAAGTCTTTTAGTAACCTTGAATTATAAGAAAACTACAACTCTTTTTCAGATAACAAAGTCAAGTCCAATTTACAACCTCCATCTTTCATCAGTTTGGGAACATTTCCCAGATCAGTCCTGACTCTCTGTTATGTGGACTGCTATGAAGAAAGGAGGCATGGTCTATGCATTTATCTTTTCTCCCTCTCCACTCTCTCCTTCTGCTCTCTTACCTAGGAAAGATGGGCAACAGGAATGTTAGAGAAAAGTGGGGACAGTTTTATATCACCGGTGCTTTGCAATTCAGCCTTTGATACCTTTTGCATGGCAGGTATTCAGATGCTTGCCTTCTAGGAAAATGTATCCATGGGTCCTCCTGGTGACCTGTGGTATTTGTACACAACAAATGTTAGGTGATGCCCTCTTTGAGCATAGATTTGTTCCTAGATTTACACTCTACTGCTTACCACTATTGGGATCTTTCCTCCCAGAAGGTTAGTTTTGAAATAGTTCAGACTCATTTGGCACTTTAGTGTCTATATATTCCTTGATTTCACACATTTAAGACATGTGAAACTGTACTGGTGTAGGCTTACATTATTACCTATCACCCTTTATCCAGATTGTTCCCGCTAGCCTCCTACTTTCAAAATTCCCCACCAGAGGACAGGCCCAGGCACCAGGCACTATTCTCTATCGTGGCATATTCCCTACAACTCCCAGAAATTCTTTGCAAGTTCTCCCAAGAATCATCATCATCACATTTTATTTCAGTGGCCACACCACGGTGGGCGTATATGGTTCTGCCAAACAGGAAGAAGCCAGCTGCCAAGAGGCCGATTTTCCCCTTCCTGAGGGCTCCACTAAACTAGGAAGTTCCTTGTTTGGCTTAGTGGAAAACAGTGATCCATGAAGCATGGAATGGAAGAGGTAAACTCACAATTCTCCTCACCCTTGCCAAGACTCCTTCAAACTGTAAAATTTTTAGCTTTCTTCTCATATTAACAATTTTAGAATGATGGAGTGAATATCACAGCACTGGAGTTTTGTTATCTTTTGACAGGCCCTGGAGGGGATGTCTGAAAATTCCTACATACTCTCTGAAGCAAATAAGTGCACTTATCAACTACAATTTTTCAATATTGGGAGCTCAGTCAAACATCAACACAAAAGAAAAATCTCACTTATCTAGTTACACACAAACTTATTTTGACTCAATTATTGCATAAAATAAAAACACCAATTTATAATGCCAGATATGCAATGGTATGGCAATATTTTAAAAAACCAAATTGGAAATTATCTGAATTTTTAAGATTGAGGCATGGTTGACTAAATTGTGATTTGGCAGAATGAAGTATTTTGCTGCTATAAAATACATAGATCAATAACTAAAATACTTTTATAATATATTTGAAATGATAAAGATATGAAGATATTTGGAGTGTGATCCTACTTTTTAAAGTGAACAGCAACAAGAAGATGATTCCTTTCATGTTTGTACATAATTATATGAACATGAAGCATGGTGTGGAAAGATGCATGCCAGGCTTCTAACCTATTTTGTTGTAGAAAAGGTTGCAGTGTGGAGAATAAAACCTGTTAAAAAAATAAGGAAGAAAATATATATGGTATATGTTAACAGAAAAGAAATATAAGCTTCTATCTATGACAATACTGTAAATATGCAAACACTGTATATATACAAAGACTAGAAGGCAAAAAGGATACATGAAATCATTAATTTGATTTTGATTTGAAATTGTGACCCAACTTAACTTGGAGTTTTGTTAATTTCAGTAAAGTAGTTGGGGAAAAAATGCCTGGAGTTTGTTTTGTGTAAATATCTATTTCTCATTCTCAGGTTTGTATTTTTTTCAGTTACAATTTCACGATAAAATCTTCCTTTAACACCTCAAATTGAAATACTTTGTTCCTCCCTTAAACTATTATGGCAATTATATAGTGCATACTTAATGGAACAATTAAAACAGTTAATCATCTACTGCCCCAAAGTATGAATTATTTTTCTTCTTGACCTATATACATTTTAATTCTTAACAGAATTTAAATATTGTCATATTACCTAGTTAGATTTTGAATTATCTGTGGTTAGAGAAGCTCTCTAATAAATCTCAGGATTTGTCAAATCTTCCACTGCTTTGCACGTGCAGATGCCCTCCATAAAAGTTGCAGGATTAATAGAAGAGTAAGATTTTTTGACTTATGTGGGGCAATTGATTTAATTTGCCACCCTATTCCCTCACTCAACAAATAAATGCCTATTCTTATGAGCACTAGGGATATTGAACAGGAAACTTATCATATATTAATGGCATTAAGTAAAAAAACAATATAATAGCAAATAATTATATGAGCAGTGAAGAACAAACAAGGCAGAGTAAGGGGGAGATAAATGATTCCCCTCTTAGTGGGAGTAAGAAAAGATTATTTTGAGAGGGCACCCATTGAGCAGTGATCAGAATGTCATGAAGAGAGAAACCATATGGGTCACAGAAAGTATTTCAGACAGAATGTTCGAGGAAAGCAAGGAAGGCCCTGTAACAAATGTAGCGTATGTGAGCAAGAGTCACAGAGAGAGAGGTGGCAAAAGGTCAGGTCATGCAGACACTTCTAGGATTTAGAACTTTATTCTAACTATGTTAGGGAGTCTTTGGAAGGTTTTGTTTGTTTATTTGTTTGTTTGTTTTGTTTTGTTTTGTTTTTGATAGAGTCTTGCTCTGTTGCTTAGGCTGGAGTACAGTGGCACGATCTCAGCTCACTACAACCTCTGCCTCCTGAGTTCGAGGGATTCCCCTGCCTCAGCCTCCCAAGTAGCTGGGACTACAGGCACCTGGCACCACACCCAGCTAATTTTGCATTTTTAGTAGAGATGGGGTTTCGCTATATTGGCGAGGTCAGTCTTGAACTTCTGACCTCAAATGATCCAGCCTCAAGTAATCCCAAAGTGCTGGGATTACAGCCATGAGCCAAACTGAGATAATCACGTATATATTTAAAACTCATTGTTCTGGTTGCTGTTGAGAATAGACTGTAGGGGCACAGGAAGTGAAACAGGGAGAAGAGTTAGTAAGCTATTATGAACAACCAGGCAAGAGTCAGTGGTAGAATAAACTAAAAGTGGAAGTAGTAAGAAACAATCAGAATTGAAATAATTTCAGGAAGGGTTTATTCACTGACTGTATTAAACATATGAATAATAGAAAAGAGTAAAAACTCATTTCAGCTTTAAGGCTGGGAAACCTGGAAGATTGATAGTTCTGTTTAATAAGATGGGAACATTCAGAGACAGTAAATTTGGCATATAGAAATGAATAATTCTATTTAGAACATTTTTGTGTTTGAGATGAATAATAAACAGCAGTATTAGATAAGCTAACTGCTCTAACACACAACTCTAAAATATCGGTGGCTTAGCCCAACTAACAATTATTTCCTATTCATATTGTGTTCTAATCTAGTTTGGTGATGGTGGGGGTGGTTAAAGAGGTCATTCAGAAATTCAGACTCCTACACTTTTCCCATCTACTCCCAGAAAGTCTAGTTATAAATACATTAGATATTTTGAACAAAATCAGCTGACTCCTGATGGAGAGGGGCTATAGTGGCCCAGATCAGTTTTCAGAGCTCAAGCAATACAGAGATATGAATTCACTTACGTAAAATAGATTATTCAACATGTCTGTTCTTAGAAAGCTCTTTGGTCAATTTAACCATTAGAACCTCAACCTTCTATGTTGCTTTTCCTTATCTAAACTCCTCAGTTCTCCATCTTCATATTGCTCTTAATTGTTATTATTTTTAAAATATACAGCAAAGTTTAACTACCAGTTGGTAACCTTCCTCCCATTCAGTTACCCAAAACTATTAGTAAGATATTTAAATAAATTATATTTCATCTCCAAGATTTTGTTTCTAGGTGTTTGTTTTTTTCTCAATAGTTTAGTAGAGATCTCAGGAGGTAGGGAAAGAGACATGTATGTATAAGACAATTTTTAATGCTTGCCCTGACATGTGAAGGAAATAGTGTCTTTTTTGAATGATGGTCTTTGGAATCATAGCAACCTTCATTTACATGTTGTATATGCTATTTGCACGTTTATAATCTCAGAAAAAAATACTTAAGTTCTCAATCTTTTCTCTTTGGTTAAGTGAAGGTGTATGAATTAGACAAAGAATATTGCCCCAAGGTTTGCTATGTAATCAATACTCCATGTAGGCAAATTGCAGCCAGGATTTCTGGGTGATGGCAAAATAATATCCTGAGGATACTTTCCTCTTCTGAAGGTCTTTTATATGACCTTCTACTGAGTTGTTCCTATTCTGCTTTCGAAGGCTTGATGAATCATAAGCTCACTTCCCACAACACACAGCCCTGCTATACCCCATCAAGAGAAAAGAATTCCTAGTTACCCATGAGCATAGACTTCTCCTCTATCATAGTGGAATCACTTTTATAGGTAATAGTCATTTTCTTCCTTATACCTGAAAAATTTCCAAATGTTTATAATGAGTGTACATTGTTTGCATAATTGAAAAAATATTATTTTATAAAAATACATATATTTTCCACTCATTTTGAATCTTAATTATTAGTACAATACTGGATTTTTAGTCTTTATTTTTTTACCAAACATTAGATTAAAATACAGAAAAAATAATCTATTATGTCTCCTAGTCTGTGTATTGAAATATACCTATAGAAGTGTTCAACTTTATAGAACATTTGTTCTTTGTTCTTTGTCTTCATGCTACTGAATGATAGATCCCTATAATTTTGAGGTATTTTTGAACCTAGTAAGAAGCCACACACAAAAATTAATTCACATCTCAATATAAACTTGGTATTAAAAATCCAGTTGTAAAATTAATTGCTTTTTCAGGATTTTGAAGAAATCAAAGTGTTCCTAAAAGCAACTTAAATAAAATTTGCGCCTGTTTCATTTTTTCCTTATTTTTATTAGGAAAAATACATTTTTGTGAGAATATTTTATTCACATTTACCATATATTTTGTTTTTATTTCAGAGATTTGTTTTTAAGCATCAGGCATTAGTAAGTGATAAGTAAAGTATTAGACTGAAGTATATAATAATAGATGCTTTGAGGAAATAAAATTTTTAATTTAAGGTTTTCTTACCATTTTCAAAAATTAAGTTACCAGTAATACCAAAATATACATCCTATGTTTTATATATATATATATATATAGAGAGAGAGAGAGAGAGAGAGAGAGAGAGAGCACCAGTCATAAAAGAATATTTTGTTTTAATGTCTCTTAAAAGCCAAAAATTTGGCTCAGCATGGTGGCTCACGCCTGTAATCCCAGCACTTTTGGAGGCCGAGGCAGGCGGATCACCTGAGGTCGGGAGTTCGAGACCAGCCTGACCAACGTGGAGAAATCCTGTCTCTACTAAAAATACAAAATTAGCCAGGTGTGGTGGTGCATGCCTGTAATCCCAGCTACTTGGGAGGCTGAGTCAGGAGAAATGCTTTAACCTGGGAGGCATAAGTTATGGTGAGCCAAGATTGCGCCATTGCACTCCAGCCTGGGCAACAAGAGTAAAACTCCATCTCAAAAAAAAAAAAAAAAAAAAAAAGCCAAAAATGATATCATATGCCCAGAGATCAAATCATAGGACTATAGAATACTTTCCTCTGCCCACACCTCACCACTTCATTACTAAAGGCCTTGGTATGGTTTGACTGTGTCCCCACCCAAATCTCAACTTGAATTGTGTCTCCCAGAATTGCAATGTGTTGCAGGAGTGACCCAGGGAGAGGTAATTGAATCATGGGGCCTGGTCTTCCCCATGCTATTCTCGTGATAGTGAATAAGTCTCAGAAGAGCTGGTGGGTTTAAAAGGGGTTTCCGCTTTTGCTTCTCTCTCATTTTCTCTTGCCATAGACAGGTAAGAAGTGTCTTTTGCTTCCCGCCATGAATCTGAGGCCTTCCAGCCATGTGGAACTGTAAGTCCAATTAAACCTCTTCTTATTCCCATTCCTGGGTATGTCTTTATCAGCAGCATGAAAACAAACTATACAGGCCTATTTTCTGCACCTTATTTTACCAGTACGTTATGTCCACTTGTCATGCAAAAATTACAAAGAGACAAAAAACATAATGTGAGGAGACTGAACAAGCATTAGAATACTCAGATAAAGCAGGCATGTTCAATTTAATGACCAGGAATTTAAATCAACTATGAATAGTATGCTGAGGGATTTATTGGATAAAATGACAACATACAAAAAATATAAACAAAGACGTGGAAATTCTAAGAAAGAATATAAAAGAAATGCTAGATATCAAAAACAGTATAAAAATAAACATTGCCTTTGATGGGCTCATTAGTAGAGAAGACATGCTTAAGAAAGAATATCTGACTTCAGGGTATGACGAGAAACTTCAAAAACTAAAAGGCACAGTAAAAAAACACTGCATAAATAAAACCAGATTATCTATGAACGTGGTACAACTACAAAAGCTATAACCTATGCAGAATGGGAGAAATGTTTGAAACAAGAATGACTGAGAATTTTCTCAAATTAATGCCAAACTCCAAACCACAAGCCCAGGAGCTCAGAGAATATAAAGCAGGATAAATGACAAAAACAAAAATGAAAAAAACTATACCTATGTATATCATTTTAAAACTTCAGAAAGTTAATGACAAATAAAAAATATGGAAAGAAGACAGAGAAAAGAAACAACTTGTGTATAGCAGAGTTAAGGTAAGATTATATTTGACCCATCAGAAACCATGCCAGCAAGAAGAGAGTAGAGTTAAATAATTGAATCTTTAAGATAGAGAAACCACCAAATTAAAATTCTGTACCCAGCAAAATTATCCTTCAAAAGCAAAGGAAAAATAAAGACTTTGTTGGACAAAATTTTTTTAAAAAAGAGAGTTTGTTGGCAGTAGACTTGCTTTAGAAAAAATGTTGAAAGAAGTTCTTTGATAGAGCTGGAAGGCATTGTGTTACATGAAATAAGCCATGCAGAGAAAGGCAAATAAAAAAGTTAAATTCATAGAAGTAGAGAGTAGAATGGTGGTTCCCAGAGACTGGAGAAGGAGGAGGAAATGAAAAGATATTTTCCAGGGGTAAAAAGTTTTAGTTAGACAGGAGAAATTGGTTTTTGAGAACTATTGCACAGTAATGTTGACTATGGTTTATAATAATGTATTATATATTTCAAAATAGCTAAGAGTAAATTTCAAATAATTCACCACAAAAAAAAACGATGGGTAAGAGAGATGATGGATATGTTAATTAGCTGATTTACTCATTCCACACTGTTTATGTATATCAAAACATCACATTGTAACCCTTACATATTTCTGATTATCGTTTGTCAATTGAAAATATTATTAATAAAAAGTTATAACAAATTAAGCAGAAAAAAGCTTTTTCAGAGAGAAGGAAAATGATATAGGTCAAAAACTTGGGTCTACATAAAGAAAGGAGCAACAGAGAAGGAAAATGTGAAGGTAAAATAAAAACATAATTTCCTTAGTCTTATTTGATTTAATAAATAATTGTTAAAACAGTAATAACAATAATGTATTGAATTATGTAGGCTTAAATACATACATACACATGCATATACATAAATGTTTAATATATATAATATGTAATATATATATATAAATAACTTAGTGAAATATATGACAATAATGATACAAGGGATGAGGGGGAAGTAATTAGATTTTTTTTTCTGATATAAAGTTCTTTTACTACCCATGAAGCCATAGAGCATTATTTGAAAGTAGACTTGGGTTAGTTGCAAATATATACAGTGAAAAAGGAAGTGTAATTGTTATGCTTAGAAAGGAGAAAAATATAGTCATATAAAATTCTCAATTAAAATCACAAAAGGCAGAGATACTGTGCAAAAAATGTAAACAAAGAGCAGTGACACCAAATAGAAAACTAACAAATATGGTAGATGATAATCAAATTATATCAATAATCACTTTAAACATTAATGACCTGAATATACCACTTAGAGACTGTCTGAATGGATCAAAACAGCAAGACTCAACTATATGTTGAGTAGAAGCAACTCACTTTAAATATAAAGCTACCTATACATTGAAAGGCAAAGGGATGGAGAGAGATATATTCATATGTATATGTGCTTGAAAAGAGAGTGCCAGAATACATGAGGCAAAACAGAACTGCACGATAAATAGAAAAATTCACTATTACAGTTGGAGACTTAACACTCCTCTATCAGACATGCACAGAGCCAGCAAACAGAAAATCAGTGAGAACATCGTTGAGCTCATCACTCAGCTGGATATAACTGACAACTACTTTATCCAACAATAGCAGATTATAATTTTTTTTTCAAGCTCGCACATAACATTCACCAAAATAGAGGACATTCTGGGCCATGAAACACACTTTAACAAATGTAAAAGTATAAAAATCATACAATATCTGCTCTTAGACCAGAGTGGAATTAAGTTAAAAATTAATAACTGAAAGAGAGCTGGAAAATCCCCCTAAATACTTGAAGAGTAAACAATAGACTTCTAAATAACACATGGGTTAAAGAAGAAATTTCAAGAACAAATTTCAAATATTTTGAAATAATGAAAATGAAAATACAACATCAAAATTCGTGGGATGCAACAAAAGAATATACTACAAAAGAAAAAAGATCTAAAAATCAACAATCTGAGCTTGCACATTAGAAAACTTGAGAAAGAAGAGAAAGTAAATTCAAAGTCAGCAAAAGAAGAGAAATAAGAAAAATACAGCATAAATAACTGAAAATGAAACAAGGAAATAAATAGAGAAAATCAATAACCAAAAGCTGGATCTTTGAAAAGGTGAATAAACTCATTTAGCCTCTAGCTAGGCTAACCAAGAAAAAAAGAAAGAGGACACAAATTACTAATATAATAAATAAAAGAAAGGAAATCATTGCAATACCATGGACTTTGAAATAACAATGAAAGCCTCTTATGAACAACATTATGCTTACAAATTTGATAACTTTAATCAAATGTACCAATTCCTTGAAATAAACTCTGCCAAAACTCACAGGAGAAGTAGACAATCTGAACAGGCCTTTATCTATTAAAGAAATTGAATAAAAAAATCAACAACCTTCCAAAAAAGAAAGCACCAAGCCCAGATGGGCTTACTGATGAATTCTACCAAATATTTAAGGAATAAATTCTACCGATTCTCTACAATGTCTTTCAGAAGATACAGGCACTGATAACTTTTTCTAAGTCATTCTCTGAGGTCATCATTACTTTCGTACCAAACGTAGACAAGTATATTATAAGAAAAAAAGAACTATGCCATAACATCTCTCATAAATATAGTTGCAGAAATTCTCAACAAAATATTAGTAAGTTGAATCCAACAATGTATAAATGTCATTATGGAATTGCAAATTAAAACAACAATGAGTTACTACTACAAGCCTATTAGAATGGCCAAAATTTAAAACACTGATAACTCCAAATTCTAGTGAGGATGTGGAGCAATAGAAACTCTTATTTATTGCCTGTAGGATTGCAAAATGGTACAACCACTTTATAAGACCCTTTGGCAATTACTTACTAAATTAAACATACTCTTACAATATGATCCAGAAATTATATTCTTAGATATTTACCCAAATTAATAATTGAAAACTATACCCACACACACAAAAAAAGCTGCACATAGATATTTGTAGTAGCATTCATTATAATTGTTAATACTTAAGGGAAACCAAGTTATCCTTTGGTAGGTGAATAGATAAATAAATTAGTACACTCAGACAATGGAATATTATTTAATGCTAAAAAGAAATGAGCTATCAAGGCATGAAAAGACTTGGAGGAAACTATAATTCATATTACTAAGTGAAAGAAGTCATTCTGCAAAAGCTACATACTGTTTGCTTCCCAATACGCGACATACAGGAAAAGGCAAAACAATGGAGACTGTGCAAATATCAGTGGTTGCCAGGAGTCAGTGGGGAAAGAAGGATGAATAGGCAGCATACGGATTATATTTTGGCCATTGAAAATATCTTGTATGTTACCACCATGATGCATACATATCATTATACATTTTCAAAACCCATATAATGTGCAACACCAAAAGTGAACCCTAATGAAAATTTTGATCTTTGGATGATGATGTGTCAATGAAGTTTCATTGACTGTAACAGATATACCACTGTGCATGAGGCGTTGATAGTGGAGGAGGTTGTGCATGTGTGGGGAGAGGGGATACCCAGAAACTCTTAGCACTCTCCACTCAATGTTGTTGTAACACTAGAGTTGCTCTTAAAAAATAAAGTTTACTAATTAAAAAATTAAACAACTGCCATCTTTTAAAAAGAAAGCAAAGTGCAGTTACCTGCATTAAGTAATATCCTTTCCCATATATAAGAGCCATGATAATTGCTTCAAAGGGAATTAATAAGTTACAAACACTATTTTTGGGGGGCGCGGGACAGAGTCTTGCTCTGTCACCCAGGCTGGAGTGCAGCGGCATGATCTAGGCTCACTGCAACTTCTGGCTCCTGGGTTCAAGCGATTCTCCTGCCTCTGCCTCCCAAGTAGCTGAGATTACAGGCGCCCACCACCACGCTTGGCTAAAATTTGTATTTTTAGTAGACACGGGGTTTCACCATGTTGGCCAGGCTGGTCTCGAACTCCTGACCTCAGGTGATCTGCCTGCTTCAGCCTCCCAAAGTGCTGGCATTACATGCGTGAGCCACCATGCCTGGCCCTACAAACACTATTGAGACATCAATATTTCCAGTCAAAGAGTGAAAGTTTCCATTGCCAGAACTCACATCTTAAACATTTCCCTGAGCATCAGGAGACCTACAAACAGTAGGATTTGTGTTTGGCATTTCTCCCAGTATTTGTAGTGACACAAACACCTAAAGTCCCAGCATGTCCCTATGATTAATGTAAAGTTCTTCACTTCCCGGATCTAAATATATTTTGTGCCCTTAATATAGATTTCAGAGTTACTTTAAAAGTTACTTACAAAGTTATTTGACTTCATAAATAGTAGGCTACAACCAGTGCTTTACTATGCTTATGAATCAGCTGAGGATTTTACAGACTCTGGTGTTGAGCCTGAGATTCAGAATTTCCAACAAGCTGGTGCCACCAATAGGTGGACTGTATTTCTATAGTAAGTAGCTTAACCAAGTTTTTAAAAGTGTGGTCTAAGAATAGCCTACATTAGACATGCCTGTAGTAGCCATTAAAATTTACATTCCAGAGTCTAAGACCTATTGAGCTATAAAAGAATCTGCATTTTAAACAAGTGCCCATGTGATTGTCATGTACATATATATTTGAAACCCCAAACATGTCCAAATAACTTGAGTCTGCACTGATCTATAGTCTCCCCAAACTCCTATAGATTCAGTTTTTCACTTTTTTTCCAAGTTATATATTAAACTGCCACTTTGAAATAACTTTGCCAAAAATCAGCTATTATAAAATCACTTAAACTTTAAAAGACTTACAAAGTCAGAGTGTGGGTTTAAACTATGTTTATATATTATTTGATTTATGGTGCTATTTAATTTTTCTGTCACTTCATGAATTTTAAATATAAAGAGAAGGAATATCTTTGCTATTACTGCAGGCAATATTTTGATTTGCAACCCTGGTATCTAAACCTATGAGAACTATTGTGTATCTTTACTGTGTCTTGTTTCTTATTTAGGAAATTATTTGAGGAATAAAAAGCAAACTTTGTAATAATAATATCCCTCTTATTAGGAAGTATGCCTTCAGGCAAACACTACCTTTCAAACACAGCCAAAAAACCCAAAAGTCAGCCGAGGCAGGATCTCAGAAACAGAAATAGCTATCCAAAGGCCCCCAAACACACACACACACACACACACACACACACACACACACACACACACACACACACACACACCTGTATTTGTTTTATCACTAGGGCTTAGTTTTCTGTATCACGCAAATGTGTATTTCCTTTTAGTGTATTCTAGAAGTTACATATCAGTTTAGGGAGGGCAAAATAGAAAACCTCAGGTACCATTAAAGACAAGACTAAAAGCCAAATTAAAGTAGATGTAAAATTTAACAGCTCAAAGTAAAAGAGTAAACATTTTAAGGTCTCAGGAGTTTGTCAAAATTGCATTTTGTTTTTGCAGTTTAAGAATAAAGGAATAGACATGTTTAGATCTATTTTTTTAAAATTATTATTTCTTTTACTTTAAGTTTGGGGTACATGTGCAGGATGTGCAGGTTTGTTACATAGGTAAATGTGTGCCATGGTGGTTTGCTGCACCTATCAATACATCACCTAGGTATCAAGCCCAGCATGAATTAGTTATTTTTTTCTGATCGTATCCCTCCCCCTCCACACCCACCCCTGACAAGCCCCAGTGTATGTTGTTCCCCTCCCTGCATCCCTGTGTTCTCATTGTTCACCTCCCACTTATAAGTGAGAACATGAGGTGTTCGGTTTTCTGTTCCTATGTTAGTTTGCTGAGGATAATGGCTTCCAGGTCTATCCATGTTCCTGCAAAGACATTGTCTCATTCCTTTTCATGACTGCATAATATTCTATGGAGTATATGTACCGCATTTTCTTTATCCAGTCTATCATTTATGGACATTTGGGCTTATTCCATGTGACTGCTATCATGAATAGTGCTGTGATGAACATATGCATGCCTGTGTCTTTACAATATAATGATTTCTATTCCTTTAGGTATATACTTAATAATGGGATTCCTGGGTCAAGTGGTATTTCTGTTTCTAGGTCTTTGAGGAATCGCCACACTGTCTTCCACATGGTTGAACTAATTTACATCCCCACCAACATTCCTATTTCTCCACAGCCTTGCCAGCATGTGATGTTTCTTAACTTTTTAGTAATCGCCATCTGACTGTCAGGAGATGGTATCTCATTGTGGTTTTGATTTGCATTTCTCTAATGATCAGTGATGTTGAGCTTTTTTTCATATGTTCGTTGGCCAGAAAAAAAGTCTTCTTTTGAGAAGTGTCTGTTCAAGTCCTTTGCCCACTTTTTAATGAGGTTGTTTTTTTCTTGTAAATTTGTTGAAGTTCCTTGTAAATTCTGGATATTAGACCTTGGTCAGATGGACAGGTTGAAAACATTTTCTCCCATTCTGTACGTTGTCTCTTCACTCTGTTGATAGTGTCTTCTGCTGTGCAGAAGCTCTTTGGTTTAATTAGATCCCATTTGTCAATTTTTGCTTTTGTTGCAATTGCATTTGCTGTTTTCATCATAAAATCTTTGCCCGTGCCTATGTCCTGAGAAGGATTGCCTGTATTTTCTTCTAGGGTTTTTATAAATTGGGGTTTTACACTTAAGTTTTTAATCTCGAGTTAATTTTTGCAGAAGATTTAAGGAAGTTTCAATTTTCTGCATACGGCTAGCCAGTCCTCCAAGCACCATTTATTGACAGGAAATCCTTTCCCCATTGCTTGTTTTTGTCAGGTTTGTCGAATATCAGATGGTTGTAAATGTGCAGTCTTATTTCTGCCTGATGGAGCTGAAAAACACAAGAACTAACAATATTTTTTATTATTATACTTTAAGTTCTGGGGTACATGTGCAGAATGTGCAGGTTTGTTACATATGTATACATGTGCCATGTTTGTTTGCTGCATCCATCAACTCATCATTTACATTAGGTATTTCTCCTAATGCTATCCCTTCCCCAGCCTCCCACCCCTCAACAGGCCCCAGTATGTGATGTTCCCCTCCCTGTGTCCATGTGTTCTCATTGTTCAACTCTCACTTATGAGTGAGAACATGTGGTGTTTGGTTTTTCTCTTCTTGTGTTACTTTGCTGAGAACGATGGTTTCCAGTTTCATCCATGTCCCTGCAAAGGACATGAACTCATCCTTTTTTATGGCTGCATAGTATTCCATGGTGTATATGTGCCACATTTTCTTTATCCAGTCTAACATTGATGGGCATTTGTGTTGGTTCCAAGTCTTTGCTATTGTGAACAGTGCTGCAATTAACATACATGTGCATGTGTCTTTATAGTAGAATGATTTATAAACCTTTGGGTGTATACCCAGTAATGGGATTGCTGGGTCAAATAGTATTTCTAGTTCTAGATCCTTAAGGAATCCCTGCACTCTCTTCCACAGTGGTTGAAGTAATTTACACTCCCACAAACAGTGTAAAAGCGTTCCTATTTCTCCACATCCTCTCCAGCATCTGTTGATTCCTGACTTTTTAATGATCATCATTCTAACTGGCGTGAGATGGTATCTCATTGTGGTTTTGACTTCCATTTCTCTAATGACCAGTGATGATGAGCACTTTTTCATAAGTTTGTTGGCTGCATAAATGTCTTCTTTTGAGAAGTGCCTGTTCATATCCTTTACCCATTTTTTGATGGGGTTGTGTGTTTTTTTCTTGAAAATTTGTTTAAGCCCTTTGTAGATTCTGGATATTAGCCCTTTGTCAGATGGATAGATTGCAAACATTTTCTCCCATTCTGTAGGTTGCCTTTTCACTCTGCTGATAGTTTCTTTTGCTGTGAAGAAGCTCTTTAGTTTAATTAGATCCCATTTGTCAATTTTGGCTGTTGTTGCCATTGCTTTTCCTATTTTAGGCATGAAGTCTTTGCCCATGCCTATGTCCTAAATGGTATTGCCTAGGTTTTCTTATAGGGTTTTTATGGTTTTAAGTCTTACATTTAAGTCTTTAATCCATCTTGAGTTGATTTTTGTATAATGTGTAAGGAAGTGGTCCAGTTTCAGCTTTCTACATTTGGCTAGCCAGTATTCCCAGCATCATTTATTAAATAGGGAATCCTTTCCCCATTGTTTGTTTTTGTCAGGTTTGTCATAGATCAGATGGTTGTAGATGTGTGGTATTATTTCTGAGGGCTCTGTTCTGTTCCATTTGTCCATATATCTGTTTTGGTACCCGTACCGTGCTGTTTTGGTTACTGTAGCCTTGTAGTGTAGTTTGAAGTCAGGTAGCATGATGCCTCCAACTTTGTTCTTCTTGCTTAGAATCGTCTTGGCTATGAGGGCTCTTTTTTGGTTCCATACGAAATTTAAAGTAGTTTTTTCTAATTCAGTGAAGAAAGTCATTGGTAGCTGGATGGGGATAGCATTGAATCTATAAATTACTTTAGGCAGCATGGCCATTTTCACTATATTGATTCTTCTCATCCATGAGCATGGAATGTTCTTCCATTTGTTTGTGTCTTCCTTTATTTCATTGAGCAGTGGTTTGTAGTTCTCCTTGAAGAGGTCCTTCACATCCCCTGTAAATTGGATTCCTAGGTATTTTATTCTCTTTGTAGCAATTGTGAATGGGAGTTCACTCATGATTTGGCTCTCTGTTTGTCTGTTATTGGTGTATAGGAGTACTTGTGATTTTTGCACATTGATTTTGTATCCTGAGACTTTGCTGAAGTTGCTTATCAGCTTAAGGATATTTGGGGCTGAGACAATGGGGTTTTCTAAATATACAATCACTATTTTTAATGTCACATTGCCTGATGATTTATGCTTCACTTATCTGAAAATTTTATTCTAATACGATCCCATTATATTCAGATGACATCAAATAGTATATCTTTCTGTGTACTATTTGAAAACAATTCCAGTTTATGAACAGCTTTAAATGTGCTATTTCCTTAATTAATACACATTTTATGAAAAATAACTTCTCAAATTTCATCAAATTAGAGTTTGTTTCACATATCCCCTCTTTAATTAAAGGGGCTGTATTCACATCAGCCCTCTTTAATACTGGAGATAGAGAATGAAAGGTAAGTGAAGTTCAGTGTTTTTGTGATCACAGAAACTGCATTTTGCTAAATTGAGAGGACTGAGTATAACTTGAAACATCACACACCTAAAGCAGGATCTAGTTAATCAAGCATGACAGTTAGGAACAGAACAAAATCACAACCCTCAGCAGGGTGAGACAGACCATTAAAATGATAATATACTCAATTGTTGTCTTATTTCACTCCTGATATTCCCTGGCATTTGCTCATGTCAGTCATTTGGCATAGTTTGTCAGCTGAATATCAAAACAATCATGACAAGCAAATAAATATGAAAGTCTGAGAAAATATACCTTGACAGTATGTGCTGAGCATGAGTGGCAGGCAGCCTGCCGATACTAATGATTAAATTCTACTTTGTGACTAGAAACACTAAGAACTGTTCCTCTTAACTCTGTAGTTAGATATATTATGATTTTTTTTCATATTTAACCCCCCTGCACACAGACACACAGAATGTAAGCAATTAGGAAACATTTCATATTACATTGGTTAACTCAGCAAATCTACTTTCTAAGTCAATTTTATGGACAGACATGCCTGGTTGAGTGTTCAGAATGAATTAGGCAGGGTCTAAAATATCTGCCCTCATAATATCTCCAGTGAGCAGGAACCTTCTGATCAGCAGCCTTCATTGCTCATTTATCATTTAAATAAGTTTCATCCGTATTGGGGAAAGGATAATTCCGTTCTGTAAAGAGCAAACTCTACTTGGAAAGCAAGTTACTGGTTTATTCATATTCTACCAGTTGAAGCCATTTCAAAGATCAATACAATCATGAGAATAGACATTACCTTTCAAACAAATTGGCATGCATCATTTTTTGGAAAAGCATTCATCAGTTCAAACAGACTATACTTAGACATGTGGCAAGAATGGCAAGAATTCTTAGACAGAAGGTAAAAAGCTCCCTGTTGTCCCTTTATCTATTTCTCCCTCTCTCTCTCTCTCTCCTTCTTTTTTTTTTTTTTTTTTTTTTTTTTGGTTTAGAGACAGGGTCTCACTGCATTGCCCAGGCTAGACTCCAACTTCTGGGCTCAAGGGATCCTCTCATCTCACTTCCCAGTACTATAGGGATGGGCCACTGTGCCCTGCCGTCCCTATTGTCTTTTAAGCCCTCAATAATGAAAGACTAATTTATATAATTTACAAAAGTAAGTCCTTGAAGCGTTGATTGCCCCCACACATTTAGTGCCTAACATGTACACAATGTATAAATCAATGTAGGTCTTTCTTCATGGGTCAATAAGAGCAACCACTAAATGGAGAAAAAAAAATTTTTTTTTTGTCAGTGCTGGAGAATTAAATCTATGAATCCAAGTGTGCCCAGTAGGATCCTGAATTCTGTGTATCATCTGAACTCCACAGGGTTTTGTGTGGAGGTTCTGAGAATCACATTCACCCACCTTGCTTTTTCTGATTGTCAACATACTGCACTTATGCCCAATTTAAGCAGAAAATCAATCAAGATATTACACAGCAGTCACATACTGCAGGTTTCAAAGAAGCTCTAAATTCTCTTAGAAATCTGGAAAAGCAAACTGGAGCAGCTATACATGAAAATCATGTGCACTACTTACTACCAAAAAGCCCTGTTAAAATTCAGGCTTATGTTACTGCATTGTCCTTTCTAAATTTTTCTTGGGAGGGTGGTATGAAGAAATTAAACTTTTTATTCTGTGAATAAATATGCAGAAATCATTTCCTAGAATTTATATAAACATTACGACCAACCAAAGAGTCAAAGGATTAGACCTACTTAATATATGAAAGGTGTTTTTCTTAGTAAGATGCAGTAGAGTTCAATATTTCTCTCTATTTTTAATGATTACAAAGTCTTTATTACTCCCTTGAAAATAGATTATAGAGTGGTTAATATTTTACTTTCAGTTTATTTTTATTCTTCTTAGCTAAGGAAATAGTATTTAAAGAAATAATTATCTATGAGAAAAAGTGTTTACATTTAATATGACTAAATCTAAATAAATGTTCCAAAAATAAGTAGAATTTATTGTCTCTGAAAACCATTTTTTTCAGTTTGTAACTAATATATTTTCTACTATATTGTGCATTGGGATTTTAATATTTTACACCTCATCTTCCACTGCTGGGCACAGTGGCTCACACCTGTAATCCCAGCACTTTGTGGGGCTGAGGTGGGCGGATCACTTGAGACCAGGAGTTCGAGACCAGCCTGGCAAACAAACAAACAAATTATATTTATATATGTAATATAAACAAATATATATATATAAACTTATATATAATTCCCATCTTCCATTTATTTTGTGTTTAAACTAGTTTATAATTGTTAAAATATATTACTTTTTAATATTCTCTTTATTGCATGAGGAATAAACTTTAACAAAGGAAACAATTTACAATTTTTGGTAGGACTGAAAAAACATTATTTAGGTTTTACTGGTACAAAAACTGTCTCAGATTTTGTTTTGTGTTTTCTAAAAGATGTAAAGATATATCTTTTTATATATATCTTACAAAGATGTATCTTTTATATATAAGATATAAAGATATTCCACTAAGTTAAATTATATGTTTTATAATTTTTATGATGGAACATCAAAAGGAATATGAATACTTAGCTAATATCTGTCATAAAAATAAAAATAGCTCTTGTGTATTTTAGAAATCACAAAGTATTGCTTGGAAAAAATATGTAAGTTTGTGACAAAGCACTTAGTTCTGTCAGTGATATATGAAGACACACCTATCAGGCACTGGCATTTGGATCTGATAATATAAAGAAGGTTCAATGAACCCATGTCATCTAATACATTGAATTTCCATTGGGACCATCTTCAAAAGAAAATATTTTTATAGTTTCCTAGATTATATTTGAGTCAAAGAAATAATTGACAAGAGAGACATGACTAAAATAAATATTTTAGAAGTTGTTCTAAGTTGTATTGAAAATAAAAAGAAAGGTTAAAATTCAATATCTTTAAAAGGGGATTTTGAAAAGAAAACACTCTATGAGATAGATAAATATATTTAGAGCAGAAGCCGCGACTGCTAAAGCCTCAAGCATGGAACCAGCCTGGTATATTCACGACCCGGCAAATGGGCCAGTACAAGTAGAACAGAGTGAGTGGAATGTGA
The DNA here is from genome assembly GCF_028858775.2 of Pan troglodytes. Lineage (NCBI taxonomy): Eukaryota > Metazoa > Chordata > Mammalia > Primates > Hominidae > Pan > Pan troglodytes. The sequence goes on along the minus strand of NC_072401.2, from coordinate 169,273,092 downwards.
GTTGTAAAAGATGAGGTAGGACATTTAGGCCAAGATAGGAACATGTAGGACATTGTAGAACAGGTAAGAAATTTCCATTTTATTTTCAAAGCAATGAGAAACTATTGAGATATCTGAAACAGGGACTGACATATCTAACTTACATTTTGAAGTGTTTAAATTCGCTGCTACAGAGAGAATGCATCATAGAAAGACAGGAACAAACCAGGGAGGCAAGTTGGGAAGATCATGCCATCGTCTGGGTGAAAGAGATGTATAACATAAAATTTGCATTTTAAATATTTTTAAGTACACATTGCAGTGACATCAATTAAATTCACAATGTTGTACAATCATCACCACCATCTACAGATAATTGGACAAGGATTTTATCAGTGGTAATGGTGGAAACCTCTAGGTTCCAAAACACATTTTGGAGGTGATACCAGAGGATTTGCTGATGGATTGGATATGGGATGTGAGGGGGAAGAAAGTTTCCAAGATGAGTTCTGAATTAATGGCCTAAGCCACTGGGTAGCTAATGGTGCCATAAATGGAAATAAAGGAAACTAAGGGACAGTAATTGAACAGTGGCGGATGAATCATCAAGTCTGCTTTGAATTTGCTACGTTTTGGGATCAAGGTGGAGTTGGTGAGTGCACAGTTGAATATAAAACTGGAGCCCAGAGAAGAGGTTAGAACTGAACATAAAGGTTTGGGATTCAGTGGCACATAATCTGAGGCATAAAAATATCACTGATGAAAAGAGTTAGAGTTGGGGAACTTTGACAATAAGAGTTTGTGAAAGGAATAAACAGCCAGCAATAAGATTAAGAAGAAGCATCTAATAAAGCACCAGGAAGAGTATGGTATTGCAGATGCATAAAGAGAAAAATATTTCAGAGAGCAAAATGTGTGGTTTACTGTAGCATCTGCCACAGAGGAGTGAAGGAAGAAGAAAGAGAACTAACCTTTGAATTTAGCAAAAGGTTGATGTTGTTGACCTTAAAGAAAATTGTTTACATAGAATGAGGAGGGGTAAGTTTGATAGGAGTGAAGTATGAAGCTAATTGGAGTTGAGAAAAAAATAGATTCAAAGTGAAAAGAATTCTATTTAGTAAATGCGTCACAGGGGAAAGAAGAATGTTGAGTGATACATAAGGTGACTATGGAAGAAATTTTTAGATGACCAAGGTAGCTAATTAGTAGCCTTATGCATGGAGTTAGACAGAATTTGACAATGTGAAATAATTTAAAAGAAATTAAAAATGGGAAGGTGGGGCAGAAAAAAATGGAAAAGTTATAGAAAACATGCCTTTGTTTAGGTGAGAAGAAATGAGGTACAGAGAACTGGCGAAGTTATTGGCTGGGACAGGAGCAAAAACTTTTCTTCTATTGAAATATAAGGAAAGGCAAATCATGAGTTATGGACATACTGCTGGAATTACTGTTCAATGGGTATTGAGTTTCAGTTTTCTAAAATGCAAAGGATTTTGGAGTTGGATGGTGGTGAGCCTTTATCAATAATGTAAAAATACTAACATTACTAAAATATACACTTAAAAATGGGAAAGATGGCAAATGTTGTTTATGTGCATTTTACCACAATTAAAATATTTTTAAAATATTTTAGATTTGTGTCAGTAGCAAATTTTGAAAGTTCTAGTCTCGTGGGTTTTGTATTCTCTGTGAATTAAAAATAAATAATCTGTTATGAATGATGGGAGAAAGTATTAGGGTCTAAGATTGAGAAACAGAGAAGTAACTATCTTTCCATTAATTTTTACCTGTCTGCATATCTAGTAATATAACTGTGAATATTTTCTCTACAAAGCCTGACTATATGTTCTTCTACTGCACTAAATCATATTTTAGTTATGATCTGTCATTAGTATGTGAGAAATAAATTAGGAGAAAAATACAGCAATATAATGTTATTTCTAGCTCTATACTTGGGTTTATTAAGAACATTTGCACGCTGTTTCAACAACTTCTTCAAATCAAATTAACCAACTGTTATCAAGCTTTACGCTCTTTCCTGATGACCATCAATCCCAGGCTCTAACAATTACCCAGAGCTACAATTCTTTATTAGTAAACCTCTCCTGGTAATTCCAAAAATCAAGAGCCTGAAACTTTTATCAGGTCCTAGCTACAGGAAGATCTAGTTTTGTCATCAACTACTGTGTGCTAACTATACCCTGAATAGTCCTCTCAATGCCTACCTAGATTTACAGTTAGCAAAGTACATGGTCTGTGCATTTAAAATTGCTAAAATAAAAAAAATGAGGATTTTGTCCTAAAACACTTAGGATTTAAACTTCTTAAATTGTACACAGATAGATAACTTGAAATGAGACTGTTTTGTACTTTTGTGAATCAATTCTACTTAAAATGTAGGCAGTAGCTTTTCCAATAGCAGTTACAAGGTAATTTGTGCTTTCAGGACACAGGTGTCTAAGTGGCCAGTGGTGTAAACGAGGTTTCCACATACCAGGTATTGCTCATCAGTGTGCAATTTGTATCCTCATAAAAGTGTACATCAGTAGTGTTCAGGGATACTCATTGGATTGGGTGTCACACTATTTATTTGGCTCATAATGTGTGTCAAGGGACCCTACAGTGAAAGTCATTTGTAGAATTCCATCTGCTCTTCTACAGGCAGGTAGCCAGGTCCCATTGTTGAACAAATTATATCTGATCACTCCCTGATGCTATGTATAATTGTTTTCTCTTCTTTGATGTGAATGTTAGGAAATAAACTATGAAAAATAATATATGTTCTTAAAATAAAATTAGGTGAAATTTTGTAGTTAACAGTTGATCATAGAAATAGTGGCTGTAATAACAATTAAACTAGGCCAGATTTTTTTCATCTACATCTAGATATGTATCAGGTACATAATTTTTAAACTTGCATTTTTACATTCATGTTGTAAAAATGCAAGTTAAAAATTCAGTTAGCAGTTAGTTATTTTCAAATATAATTTATCTACTACTTTCTGATGTCTCAAAGTTTAGATAAGAATACAGAATTCTCTTGGTGGTCGTTGCTGTAAAGTACACTCAGATGGAATTTACTCTCCACTCAGTTCCAAAATAAAGACTTCAAATATTTGGTACCAAAAGTCCATGCCATATGAATCACACTGTTTTCATTAACTTCATGGATACTAGATATTTGACAGTAGGTGTTTTTTTGGAATTTGAACTGGCAACTGATGACGACTTCTGTTTACTTGTAAGCACTCTATTTCTCCTGCAGTAAATTTTCACTTGAACTTTGATGCTGGGTTTCATGTTCCGGTAGTAACATCTTTTTCTGTCCCCTCTACAGCTCACGGTGATGTGAGGCATTTTTTTGGTCATCACTATAGGTATTCTAAAGGAAACTTTTATCATCTCTTTGTCTTACTAGTGCCTTGGAAATTCATTCAAATAAGCTCCCTATTCTTACCTGCCCACTGACAAGTAAGAGAATGACAGGGTCCGTAACAGCTGCAAATGAGATTTCAGATGCGGCCCCCCTCCTCCAGTGGCTTTCAGGCCTGCTTCCTGGGGCCTTTGCTGAGCGAAATCTATAGACCAGGCTCTGGCTATGGTAAGCTCATGAATGCCTGAATTTTCTTCTCTGCTTGCTGAAGTGATACAAGTTCAGTCTGATTGGACTTCTTTCAGTGTCCTTAGCTCCAGTCTGCCCACCAGAGGGCAGCCTAGAGCGGCTCCCTGGCCAGAGTCTTCGCATCCTAGTCCCGGTCAGGGCCTTTGATAGATACCGTACACATCTGGGAAGGAAACTGAGGTACTCTTCTCTCCATAGAAACATCCTTCACAAAATTCCTCTGGCAAATTCAGTGTGACTCCACAAACATAGAACAGAATTCTTAGTAGAGAAACAGGACTACAGTGCTGTGGAATGAGTCATGGGGGCAAGTGAGATAGTGAGATACACCCAGCCAAAAGAAAAACTGCATAGTGCTCTGCATAAGCACCTGAGTGGTTAACAAACTGGTAAATGTGATATTGGAAAAGAAGGGAACCCTCACATTCTGGAAATGGCAAAATACCTACTTCAGATACGTAGCTTGCTTGTCAATCATTGTTAGTTAGCATGCAGTATTGCAAAAACCACCGTAAAAATGCACAAACGAGGTAATATTAGAGATTCGATATTTGCAGAAAGTATAAAGGATGAGTAGAATTATCTGGGAAGTTGGCATATATATATGTGTGTATATATGTGTATATATATGTGTATATATGTATATATATGTGTGTATATATGTGTGTATATATGTGTGTATATATGTGTATATGTGTATATATGTGTATATATGTGTGTATATATATGTGTATATATATGTGTGCGTATATATATATAAAATATGTATGTTTTAATATTTGAAATTAGAAAAAAATGGCTGGGCACCATGGCTCATGCCTGTAATCCAAGCACTTTGGGAAGCCGAGGCAGGTGGATCACTTGAGCTCAGGAGTTTGAGACAAGCCTGGCCAACATGGTGAAATCCAGTCTCTACTAAAAATACAAAAGTTAGCCGAGGGGTGAGGGAGGTAGTAGTGGTGCACGCCTGCAATCCCAGCTACTCCGATAGCTGAGGCATGAAAATCACTTGAACCTGGGATTCATCAGGCCACTGTACTCCATCCTGGGTGAGTAAGTGAGACTCTGTCTCCAAGAAAAATAAAATAAAAAATTAGAAAAAGTTTTGGAAAAACAATTAAAAGGCAAATCTTTTATGTTAATATTGTTTTAATTGACAAAGAATACTTATATATGTTTATGGTGTACAATGTGATGTTTAGATGTTTATCCATGTATAAGTGGAGTGAGTAAATCAATCAATACATATCTATCACCTCACTAATTTTTTTGTGATGATACATTCAAAATTTACTCAAAAAAAGGCAAATATGCTAATTCATTAACATCATGAGAAAGGACACAATTCAGCATTTTGCATAGATTACTTAAATCTCCCAAATATAAAGTTCATAAATTTCTGAGAGTGTATATTATGTTTCAGGAATTATTACACAGTTTACGTAGTATCTTAGTGATACAGTTTGTCTGTGTCCCCACCCAAATCTCATCTTGAATTCCCACGTGTTATGGGAGGGACCTGGTGGGAGGTAACTGAATCATGGGGGCAGGTGTTTTCCATGCTGTTCTCATAATAGTGAATAAGTCTCACAAGATCTAATAGTTTTATAAGCGGGGGGTTCCGTGCGCAAGCTCTCTTCTCTTGTCTGCCACCCTGTGAGATGAGCCTTTCACCTTATGCCATGATTGTGAGGCCTCCCCAGCCATGTGGAACTATAACTCCATTAAACCTCTTTCCTGTATAAATTGCCCAGTCTAGGGTATGTCTTTATCAGTAGTGTGAAAATGAACCAATACACTTAATGTCTTAACTCAATCTTTACTGTATTCTGGTGAAACTGAAGCTCAGAGATGATAAGAAATTGGTCCAATTCCAGCTAATAACTGAAGAATTTCAAATTCAGATCAAATTTTAAATGTGTTCAATTTCAAAATACATTTTCTATCCTTTAGTTTTTTTTTCTTTTGCCTTCTATGGGGTTCTACATTTTTTTAGAAATAGCATATAATTTAACAGAATTTTACTGCTGTTGATGCTCACTCACCTTCAAATCTATTAACTTTCCTTTTTTTCATTTTCCAAAATTTAACCTGAGATTTAGAAGAAAGAAAAAGATAAATGTCATCCAAAACATCAGAGTGAGGAAAAACAGAGATTCATATGGCAGAAAGTGAAGCTAAAATAGTCAGACCTAATAGCTGTGGGATGACATATGTCAAAACATGGCCTTTGAAAGACTAGTTCAAAAGAAGGACACATAATGGAATCTTATGAATTTGGCTACAACTCAAGACATTTGTTTGCAAGTGTCTGATATCTAATTAAACTAGCCTAAGCTAAATGGTAGATCTGTTGGTGGAAATCTGGGATAGCAAACAAAACAGAGAGTACAGCTAAGAAACTAAGTCTTAGGAAGACAGAAACCAAAATAATCATATGCCTGTGCCCCCCCCATATTTGTTTATTTCATGGTTTAATTCTGAACATTTATTATGACTTTATCACCATCTTTCTCTAAGAGACTGTATTAGCTCACAACCTCTTCTTCCACCAGCCCATGTTTGAAAAATAATGTGGATGTACCTAGAGAATTGCATTGGCTCAATGTCAGCTAGATCAGACAGCATGGCAGGGTCCCCAGCATTGTACCCCACACAGAGTCTTATGCCTGGGGAAAGGGTGGTGCATCATGCTGTGGTAGCTTCCCCGAGAACAAGGGGAATCACAGCCTGTGCTCTCCAGAGACTGAGGGTTGCCTGCTTGTGAAGGCTGACAGCAACTCTGCCTTCACCAGCAGCAGGGCCCTGTGCCCCTGCATTCACCCCGAGAACAGTCTCTCCCTTCACACTGCTGTGGCTACTCCTGCTGAGGTCCAAAGTACTTGCTCCCTGGGACCTAGAAGTCATCTGCCTACCTGGGCCTGCTCCCTCTGACAGCAATCCTACCCTTCCAAACAGCAGATCCACTGCACAATTGCAGGCACCCTGAGGTCAGGCTCTCATACACATTACTACGTATTGTCCTATCCTACCTACTACAGCCTATGCTTATTTGCACCACTGGGCAGCCTAAGCATAGGTCCACCTGGCTTGGCACAAACCCCCCACGAAGGCTCAAGAAGGCCGCCCAGGAGACTAGGGAACAGCCTACCCAGCCTAGCACCACTAGCATCTCCCAGCGATCTGAAGATGTGACCACTCAGCTTGCTGCCAACACCACTGCTGGCACCCAATAGAATGTGCCACCTGAGTACCTGGAGACTGGCTCACCAAGCCATTCATAGCTACAGCTATCATCCTCCCGGAGACCTGAAGATGGGACCCCTCAGGTTGCTGCCAACACCACTGCTGGCAACCAATAGCATATGCCACCTGAGCACCTGGGAACCGGCTCACCAAGCCCATCATAGCCACAGCTATCACTAGCGAGTGCTGCCTGTGACCTAGAAGGTTGTTCAACCACAGCTACTACCATCGCCCGTGCCCAGGGGCCCAAGAACCTGCCCACCTATCCAACTGACCATGGTCACTCTGGCCACCTGGGATCCTAAGAATTAACCTCCCTGAACCCACTAATACAGGAGCCTGCATACACTACCTGGGGTCCCAAAGAGAGGTACACTTGGCCCACCACTGTCACCACTGGGGCTTGAGAAATGGCCCACCTGGCATCCCTAAGTCCAGTAAAGCCTTACCAGAGACTCCACTAACAACCATTTCCAAGCCTATGAGGAAATCATGACACCACTGACACTGTTCACAACCAAAAATAAATCATATGGGAGACTTTAACAGCTTGCAGCATTAGACAGATCATCTAGAAAGAATATCAACAAAGAAACATTTGATTTAAACTGGATTTAGGCCAAATGGATCCAACAGACATATACAGAACATTTCATCCAACAACTGCAGAATATACCTTCTTCTCATCTGCAGATGAAATATCCTCCAGGATAGACCATACCTTAGGTTACAAAACAAGTCTCAACAAATTTTTAAAAAATCAAAATCATATCAAGTATTTTCTTGAACAGCAATGGAATAAAACTAGAAATCAATACTGAGAAGAACTTTGCAAACTGTAAAAATACATGGAAATTAAACAATATGTTCCTGAGTGAATATTGAATAAATAAAGAAATTAAAACAGAAATGAACTTTTTTTAAACAAATGAAAATCAAAACACAGCACACTGAAACTTACAGGATACAGTGAAAGCAGTGTTAAGAGGAAAGTTTATAGGAATAAACACCCCCATCAAAAAAGTAAAGAGATTTCAAATAAAAAATCTGACAATGTATCTCAAGAACAAGAAATGCAAAAACAAAACAAACCAAAACCAAAACTAGTAGAAGGAAAGAAATAATAAAATCAGAGCAGAACTAAATGATATAAAGTGCATTAGTCTGTTCTCACATTGCTAATAAAGACATACCCTAGACTGGGTAATTTATAAAGTAAAAAGATTTAATGGACTCACAGTTCTACACAGCTGGGGAGACATCATAATCATGAAGGAAAGCAAAGGAGAAGCAGAGTCACATCATATAGGGCGGCAGGCAAGTGAGCTTGTGCAGGGGAACTCCCATTTATCAAACCATCAGACCTCGTGAGACTTATTCACTACCACGATAACAGTATGGGGGAAACTGCCCCCATGATTCAATTATGTCCACCTGGCCCCACCCTTGATACATGGGGATTATTACAATTCAAGGTGAGATTTGGGTGGGGACACAGCAAAATCATATCACAGAGACTACAAAAACAAAAAAAAATCAATAAAATGAAATTTGTTTTTTTTTTGAAAAGATAGACAAAATTGATAGGCCACTAGCTAGACTAACTAACAAGAAAAGAGAGAAGACCCAAAGAAGCAAACTTAGAATTGACCAAGGAGACATTACAACAACAGAAACACAAAAGATTATGAGACTATTTTGAACAACTATGCACTAGCAAACTGCAAAATCTAAAGGAAATGGATGAATTACTGGACACATACAAACTACTAAGATTGAATCAGGAAGAAATACAAAAGCTGAGCAGAACAATAATGAATAATGAGATTGAAATAGTAATTAAAAGTCTCCTAACAAAGAAAAGCCCAGGTTCGATGACTTCACTCCTAATTCTACCAAGTGCAAAAAAACAACTAATACCAATTCACCTCAAACTATTTCAGTAAATTAAAGAGGGGCAATTCACCATACTCATTCTATGAGGCCAGCATTACCATGATGCCAAGACCAGACAAGGTGTAACAACAAAGAAAACTGCAGGTCACTATCCCTGATGAACATAGACACAAAAATTCTCAACAAAATAGTAGCAAACAAAATCCAACATCAGACCAAAAAAAGTCATCATCAAGTGATATTTATACCAGGTATGCAAGGCTGATTCAACATATGTAAATTAATAAATGTGGTATATCACATAAACAGAATGAAGGACAAAACCCACAGGGTCATCTTAGTAGACACAGAAAAAGCATTTGATGAAATTCAGCATCCTTTCATAATAAAAACTCTCAACAAACTAGGCATAAAAGGAAACTAATAAAGGCCATATATGACAACCCACAGCTAACCTTATACAGAGTGAGGAAAAGTTGAAAGCCTTTCCTTTAAGAATTGGAGTAAAACAAGGGTGCACACATTTACTGATCCTAGTCAACAAAGTACTGGAAATTCTAGCCAGAGCAATCAGGCAAGAAAAAGAAATAAAAGGAATCCAAATTGGAAAAGAGGAAGTCAAATTACCCCCTCTCTAGAGACAACATGATCTTCTACCTAGGAAAACCTAAAGACTTCACCAAAATATCTCAATCTGATGAATAAATATAGTAAAGTTGCAGGATACAAGACCTATATATAAAAATCAGTATCATTTCTACACACTATTAATGAACTACCTGAGAAAGAAATCAAGAAGATAATCAACCAGCTAAGAAGAAATCAAGAAGACATTTACAATAGCTACAAAAAATGAGAAATAAATTGAATCAAGGTGATAAAAGACCTCTACAAAAGCAAAACTACATAATGCTGATGAAAAAATTTGAAGAACACACAAACAAATGGAAAGGCATCTCATGCTTATGGACTGGAAAAATCAATATTGTTAAAAGAAAAATACTATCCAAAGCAATCTAAAAATTTGATGCAATGCCTTTCTAAACACCAACATCTTTTTCCCAGAAATTGAAAAAAACAATTTTAGTATTTCTCTAGAACCAAAAATTATTCATCCAACAAGGGACTAAATCTAGACTATACAAGGAACTTGAACAACTCAACAATGAAAAAAAACCAAATAATTCCACAAAAAGTGGGTGAAGGATATAAATAGACATTTCTCAAAAGAATATATATAAATTGTCAAGAAGTATATACAAAATGCTCAAAAGTATTAATCATCAAGAAAATGCAGACCAAAACCACAATTATGTATCATCTTACTCCACTTAGAATGTCTGTTTTCTAATGGCTGATACTAAAAAGACAAAAAATAAAGGATGCTGGAGAGGATCCAGAGAAAAAGGAACTTGTATACACTATTGATAGAAATGTAAATTGGCACAGCCACTATGGAAAACAGGATGGAGATTTTTTTAAAGAACCAAAAATAGAACAATATGATCCAGCAATCTCACTACTGGTTATTTATCCAAAGGAAAGGAAATCAGTATATCAAAGGGTTACTTGAAATTTTATGTTTATTACAGCACTATTCACAATAGCAAATATATAAAATGAACCTAAGTGCCCTGCAATAGATAAATGAATAAGGAAAATGTGGTATATTTACACAATGGAATGCTATTTAGCCATAATAAAACAAGCAAATTCTGTCATTTGCAGCAGCATGTATAGAACTAGAGGTTATTGTGTTGAGTGAAATCAACCAGAAACAGAAAGAAAAATATTTAATATTCTTATTATATGTAAGAGTGAAGAAAGTTCATCTCATGAATATAGAGGGTGGAGTAAAAGATACCAGAGACAGCCGGGTGCGGTGGCTTACGCCTGTAATCCAGCACTGTGGGAGGCCGAGGCGGGTGGATCACAAGGTCTGGAGATCGAGACCATCCTAGCTAACACAGTGAAACCCGGTCTCTACTAAAAATCCAAAAAAAAAATTAAAAAAATACCAGAGACTAGGAAGAATGTGGGTTGGGAGGGAATTAAGAGATTAAGAGAGGTGGGAGGGAATTAAGAGATGCTGGATAATGGGTAGAAACATAAAGTTAGATAGAAAAGGTACATTTTAATGTTAAATAGCAGAGTAGGGAGACTATAGTAAACAAGAAAGTATTGCATATTTCAAAGACTTGAAGTGTGTTCAACACACATAAATGATAAATACTCAAGGTGATAGATACCCTAAATGCCCTGACTTGAACCATTACACATTCTATGCCTATAACAAAAAAATCACATGTATCACATACATATGTATAAATATTATATATCAATAAAAAAATAGTGTGGCTGGACTTCAAGTGGCCTGACTTGGTTTTATGGCCACCATAGAGATTAGTAATTGCAACTTTGGAAAGAATTTCTAGTATTATTTCCCGGGAAGACCAAATCTGAAACAAACATTTTAGGGGGCTTGCAAACCCAGAAAAATAATAGTGAAGGAAAAGGCAGCATGGGAAGAAAGAAAGAAAGGCAAATGACCAAACTGGTAAAAGCATCATCATAAAGTACAGCTGATTTCTCATCAAGCAGCATTTCTCAAACAAGACTTTATGAAAACATAGGACCTCAGAATAATTACTAGAAGTGGAAGAGAATTTATTCACCAGCTCCTTTCCATCTCCTATCTCTCATGAGTCAACGTTTACCCCATTGGATATTAACTATCCCCACTCTTCCAGGTTTTATTCCCTGGCCTCTGAAGGCAGCTCCTGGAAAAGCTGGATCAGTGCAAGAGTAGCAGCAGCATTCACCACACATGCCATAAACTGCACAGTGAGTCAGCGAGGAAAAATTGGCCAGTGGCAGTATTTATTTGCTGGCTGGAAGCTGAAAATGTCATTAATCTGATAAGGTGGGCTATATCATGGGTTCTGAGAAGGTCCTGTGGTGTCTTGAACCTTAGTAGTGAGTAAGCATGGAATGGATGGCATAAATGAGGTGTGCACAGTGAGAGGCATGAGACTATCTGACTGGACTCTGAGCAATATGGGGGCAGGTTGCTGCATCAGACTGAGTTGAAGAAAATATAAGAGTGCTAAAATGATATAATGTATGCCATGATGGTGCTGACAGAGCACTATGAGCTTCTCTCCAGTAAACAGCAAAGTCATCGTTCTATGGCCTATAAGATTGTGATCAGTTCAGACCTTCCTGGAATGCCAATCAGTTACCTTGAGCAGAAATCTATGGTCATGGGAGTGTATGCATGCATGTACACTAGGACCTGTATATCGGGGTATTATCACTGTAGCTTGGCTCATATGTCTGTTCTTTATTAATTAATATAGCTAAGGCTATTGGCCATTTAAGGAGAGGAGCATTTACAAAGATCCACATATGGAGGACATAGTAGGTGAGAGATGGGAGTTGTAGGAAAGCATGATGGGAAATAGAGAAATAAATCAGAGAAGAGGACAACAAAAATAATGAACATGAAGACTTTGAGGAATAAAGAGAGAGATGTAAAAGAAGAGATAGAAATGGAAGAGGGAGCCAAAAAGACACACACACACACACACACACCACACATACGCACAAAAGGGAACAGAGACATATGAAGAGAAGAGTGAGTGAAAGGGACAGGAAGGAGGCAGAGGTAGATGATGAGGTGATCAATACTACGAGAGAAAGGTGTGTTGGTATGCTGATCGCTGCTCAGATGATTATATGTTCCCCTAGTTGGTTTTTTAAAAAGAAAGTATTCTGGCATTGCTGGAAAATCAGCAGAGAATTTATGATGGCTAATTTTGTGAATTTGAACAGGATGGGCATCAAAGAATGCTTTATCTCGTATTTTCCTTTTTACAATATTTCATAAACAAAACTCTCCACTCTGTATTCATTATGATCACAAAGATCAAGGCTTTTATTAGAATAATATATTAAATGTGTTTGAGAAGTCAAGTAAAGCAATCATCAGAACACTTAAGGAGATTCAAAGAGCCACATAGGTTGTAACACATGTTTTATCCCTCTGTAGGCCTGGGAAGGAATGAAATAATAATTTGTAAAAACAACATGAAATTAAGCTCTCAAAAATGTCGTATATTTATGTCTATGTAATATGCACAGACTACCATATTTCATATCCAAGGTTTATATAAATTTGCATCTATGTAACAAATCCTGTCAATTTAACTTCAAAAGTATTTCTGATATCCAGCATGACATCCACATTTTTCTCACTTCTCAGCTGGATCTGAAATACTTTGTCTCCGCCCTGATTATATGGTATTTTCTTTTTTGCTTATTTACTACACATCTTCCCTGTTACAGAAAGTGAACTCCAGGAAAACAGAGATTTGTCTGTCTTGTTCATCACTATCCAATCACTCAGAACAGTCCCATTAGCTAGAAATAAAACAATTGTTTTATGCTAAAACAATCTGCCATTCACTGATGCCCTTTCTGAAGGCATCCCTTTCAGTTCACTGTTACCATGAATCTATCCCAGGTTACCTATTTTCTAGTTTATGTTTTAGTAAATTAAATTATATAACGTTCGTACTTGTATGTGAATTACAGGTTGTCTTTTTGTTTCCTGTACTACCACATTTTTACAGACACACTAGTGAATAAGAGTGAAAATATATTCTGTGTCATCTGTTACTGGGCATTGTCTTGATCATAATCATTATTACACAGTAGTATTAAATATTTTCTGTTCAATAATAATTGATATTCTAAACACTGACCCTGAGTACCATGTTATAACCCAAAGTTATGTTGTCTACTGCATTTTGTGTTAATTTTTCAACTGTATTTTTTTCTTAATTGTTTCAAAGACAAATGTTATACTTATTCTCTCTTTCTGTCAACAGACCACATGTATCGCTTAAATAGATAAGTGATTAATTAGATTTGAAAGCCTCTGGGAAAACTGTAAAATAGAGAGTGAACTCTGCCTGCAGTAACACAAGATTACCTGTTAACACAGCAGGAACTATGACAAAATATATTCACATTTTGCCTTTCCTTGAACAGGGTGATATCCATACACTCAGGGTCTTAAGAGGTAACTTTTGTTTGCTAGGTTTACTTTTTACATGGGACATAAAATGTCCTCTTCACTAAGCACTGTTAGTTTGGGAAGCAGGAAATTCTTTCTTATAATGATAGAATATGGGGTGAGGCTTGAAAAGAGATGTGTTCTAACATGCCTTATTGTTTTTTGTTTTCATGTCGTGTACTTTATTTGACTCCTCAGAACATATCTAATATTTCATCTTTCACTGTTAGTTAATAACAAGCTATGGTTAATCCAGGAGATGGATATGGTTGTGCATGCTCTTTCAATTCTGGGAACTAAAATAAGGCCTCAAGACCTCTATTTTTCTCATTCCAAATGTGAAATTCACTGAGTATCAGACATTTATCATTTGTCTGGTGAATCCTAGACATGAAAGACAGCTTTCTGTTGATAATGTGAAGAAAACACCCAAACATACCTCAACTTAAAGACTGATTCCCCTTTTCTGGAGGGAAAATCTGACTTTTTCTCTTATTAAATATAACATTATAGTGGGTCTGTGTACCAACTTCTAAACTAAAGAAAAGCATTTTCTTCCTTTCTCTGTACCTTAGCATTGGCTATAAAGTCATCAAAAATCATTGCATATGACTAAATTCAAATATTAGCACATTACTCTTGGCCTGATAACAAGGTAACTGTCAGACATAAGCACAAACTAATAGCTTAGTTACATGACAAATCCATTAACAAGGGAAAGCTAGTCAATTTATGTCTGCTTTCTAGAAAAGTATGTTGGTGCAACATTGATGCATTGATTTTTGAAAGACTTTCAACTGTATGCAGACAGAATTGTGAAATCAATGATGTAAATAATTTGATAGGAGCTGGAGAATATTTATACAGATATTCTGAATAGCTCTCTCTAAGTCAAAATGTATGTATCATTTGGGAAGAGTTATTTAATGACATAAACTACACTCTTACTCATAAATATAAATATAATTCCTATATTATATCCATAGTAATGAAGAAACAGTTGCAACCCAGAGGTAGTCTGCAAATTCTGTTTTCTATATTATTCTGTTATTTCAAACATTTCCTCACCTTTAAAAAAAAATAAGCATTAAAAGAAACCAGGTTGACTAATATCCTCAATGTGCTCTCTCAATCCTGATATTGATTCGTTTAAAGAGTGAAAAAGATAAATAACTAAATATTGTAAACTGGAGCAAAATTTTATCCAAGTGTTAAATTCTATAATCAATACAGAAGGTCAAATTGAGAATATTCACAATTATTACTGAGTAATATTCACATTAAAAACACCAATAATATCAATGTTGTCAAGGGTGTGAAGGATCAAACATTCTCATAGTTTGCTATGGTGGTGCAAATTGCTAGTCACTTCTTAAATCTGTTTAGTTTACCCACTAAAGTTAAATATATATCTATGTAAGTTAAGGCAGTATCACTCCAAAATTTATGAGTGTGCTTCTACAAAAACATCTGCATAAAAATGTTCATAGTGCTTTGTTCATCATAAAGCCAAATTGGATACTATCTAAATGTTCATCAACTGGAAAATGTATAACTAAATTATAGAATGTTCATACAGCAGAATACTACTAGCAGTAGAAAAGAATAGACTTCTACAAGGTAAAACAACATAGACACATTTTTCAAGCATAGGGCTGAGTAAAAGAAACTAGACATCAAAGAATAAATAATATGTGTTCTGTTTTCATCTAGGATACAGGAAGCTAGCAGTGTAACTTCCAGATCTAACAGTGAGAAAATCTGGGTACAGTACAAAATAATAACTTTGACTGAACCCATCAGAGAACCAGGTTTACAGAGCTAAGTAGCCTAAATTCTAAAGAAGGACAGGTATTTTCAAGGAGAAATGATGGATGTTGACTGACGTATCTGTGGCAGACCACATAGAAGGCACCAGCTGTCCAAAAAGTGGGTAAGAAAACATGACTGAACATTGAAAAAAAAATGTTAAAGGCCACGTATGGGCTACTTGCAACAATGTGGAACCCATGGGAGCCTGTGGAGAAATAAAACTTCTCTGGAAATCTTAGTGATCCTAAAAAAGCCCTCCTCTCCTGAGACAGGAAAAGAACTGTATACAATAGAAAAATAGAGAATACTTGCTTTCACTTCCCCTGGGAACATTTTACTCTTCACATACTATTAGAGTTAGATCAGTAGCCATTTTCTAGTTTGTTGCTCCGATCTAAAAGGATAATAAAACTTATCTTATTTTCCAGATGCAGCCAAATGATTACAGCCTGGATCAGTTTCCTAGGCGAATTCCTAAGGTGCCAGGAAACTTGGAATGCTCTCTTCCTATATAGATATTAATGTAGTTATTAATATTCACATTTCAAATACTATAAGCAAGACTTTATAGATGGCTGTAGGTTGTAAAAGCCAGAGATTCTTGGGGTTAACTGGCCCATGGAAAGATGTCTTTACCTTGTAAAAGTAAGAGTGAGGATTCAGGATGATTTCCATTTAATTTTAAGGAGCAAAAGTTTTTATATTATTGTATTCTTTCTTTTGTGGAGGAGAAGGGGACCTGTGTCTCTTACCGTCTATAAATTGAGAGAGTCCATTGTTCTTTACCCCTTGCCTATGGGGTGTTTGACTAGTAATGCAGGAGAGTTTCCCCTCTTGCTTTTATCTCATTGCACAAAGGGTAATGTCTATGGAAAGAGGGACTGGCACACTTATTATTTACTATAAGCTGGCTAACAAGAAACTTGTCTCAGATCCAAGAGTTCATCTGCTCACATTCAGGATATTAATAGAGATGAAAATAAAAAACGTAACAAAGCCCCCCACACAAGGAGACTTCACATTCACCTATGGATTCTTTTCTATGAAACTGTAAGGTGCTCAGTAGAAAGACTGGCAGGTGTACAGGAGACCAGAGAGAACTTCTGTGTATGGTCCTGGTGTAAAATAGATAACTGGAAGCTGATGGTTGAAGGGCACAAAAACCTCAGCCACCTGCCTAGACCCTACTCTCATACAGAGCAAAAGGCTTAAAATGCTGGGAAACTGACAGCAAGCCGTCTCACCCTCAGAACATAGGAAAAGATTGACCGTGGCTAGCAGAAGTATAGACCAAAAAGAAAGCAAAATAGGAAACAATCCTGGACCCAATATCTTTTTTTTTTTTTTTTTTTGAGATGGAGTTTTGCTCTTGTTGCCCAGGCTGGAGGGCAATGGCATGATCTTGGCTCACCACAACCTCCACACCTCCCAAGTTCAAGTGATTCTCCTGCCTCAGCCTCCTGAGTAGCTGGGATTACAGGTGTGTGGCACCATGCCCGGCTACTTTTGTATTTTTAGTAGAGATGGGGTTTCTCCATGTCGGTCAGGCTGGTCTCGAACTCATGACCTCAGATGATCCACCCACCTCAGCCTCCCAAAGTGCTGGGATTACAGGCGTGAGCCACTGTGCCCAGCCTGGACCTTATACCAGTACCATTAAAAATCTTCTACTAATATGGGAGATGCAAGAAACTCTCTCATATACAAGATCTGGCACAGATAAGGGGTAGCATTTATCTACCACAGGGATCAGGAGAGGGACAATAAATAAATGGCATTCTCAAGCCCTAAGACTATGGCTTGACTAAAACAAGGAACAACCATGTTGGCCACCTAACACCAGCCTAATAATCATCAAGTAGCAAGTAATAAAGGCATATTGTTTTCAGAGGGGCAAGGGCATACAAGGAAACTCCCTTTATGTTAAAGACATGCAAATAGAAGCAAAAGCTGAGTGTAAAACACTAAGAAAAATATTCCAGCATCCCTGCTTTCACTTCAAAGTAATGGCAGCTATATATATTACATATGTATTTACCATACGACAGCAGGATTCAAGCACAGCAACAACAAAATATCACCCCTGTAAAGTCCTGACTAGATTCACCCAAACCACCAAGGTGAATGTCTGAGAGAAGAAATGTACCTATTTTCAGGTGTTAATATGATTTACTTCAGTTTCTACTGTTCTACACCTAATATCCAGGATTTAATAAAAAATTTAAACGCACACACAAAATAGGCTTAAAAATTATGAGGATAAAAACAATAGATATAACAAGACACAGAGATGACCGAGGTGCTGAAATTATTTGACAAAGTATTTTAAAATAACAATGATTAATATGTTAAAGGGGACAACATCCATAAACAGATGGGAAAATTTTAGAGGATAAATGGAAATTATAAGAAAGTATTGGCTGGGCGCAGTGGCTCATGCCTATAATCCCAGCACTTTGGGAGGCTAAGGCCGGTGGATTGCCTGAGCTCAGGAGTTTGAGACCACCCTGGGCAACATGGTGAAACCCCGTCTCTACTAAAATACAAAAAATTAGCTGGATGTGGTGATACACACCTATAGTCCCAGCTACTTGGGAGGCTGAGGCATGAGAATCATTTGAGCCCCAGAGGCGGAGCTTGCAGTGAGCCAAGATCCTGCAACTGCACTCCAGCTTGGGCTAGAGAGAGACCCCATCCCCCCCCCCAAAAAAAAAGGCTTGGTGCTGTGGCTCATGCCTGTACAGAATCCCAGCACTTTGGGAGGCTGAGGTGGGTGGATCCTCTGAGATCAGGAGTTCGAAACCAGCCTGGCCAACATGGCAAATCCCCATCTCTACTAAAAATATAAAAATCAGCTGGGTGTGGTGGTGATGGCTCATACCTGTAATCCCAGCTACTCAGGAGGCTGAGGCAGAAGAATCACTTGAGCCTGGGAGGTGGAGGTTGCAGTGAGCAGAGATTGCACCATTGCACTCCAGCCTGGGTGACAGAGCGAGACTCCATCTCATAAAAAAGAGAGAGAGAGAAAAAAGAAAGTATAAAATGAAAATTGTAAAGTTTAGCAAAGTATGAAGAATAATTATTTATCTGGGTTCATAAATGAACTTAAGACAGTTAAGAAAATAATGGATGAAATTGAAGACATGTTAATAGAAATTACCAAAATTGAAAAATAAGAAAATAGAACACAAACAAAAAGGGCTTAAAACATAAAGAAAAAGGATAGAACAAACAAGAGCTGTGGGATAATATCAAAAAATCTAACATATGCGTAACTCAAGATCCAGAAAAAAAGAGGGAAGGTAGCAGAATATTTGGATAGATAACCGCAAATAATTTTCAAAAGAATAATACATAAAATACATCAAACTGAAAAAATACAGATCGTTTCAAAAGAAACAAATGCAACAACAGAAAAAGCATTAATAACAAAAAATTCTAGACATGGTCCAATTGCTGGAAATCAAATACAAAAAAACAATCTTGAAGACAGAAAAAAGATAGATCTCATATAGAAAAACAAAGATAAGAATTATAGAATTTCTCATCAAAATTAAGCAAGCCAGAAAACAACGGAGTGTCATTTAACTGACATTTTGAGGTGGTTAATGAAAAACAAAATTTTATCAACAATATGCTTTAAAAAATGAAGGCAAAAGAAAGACACACAGACCAATGGCCCAGAGTAGAGAGTAAAAAATAATAAAAAGTAAAAATAGAGTTAAAAAAATTCAATTGATTTTTAACAAATTTGCTAAAGGAATTTAATGGGGATAGGATTTTTTAAAGGAAATTGGCACTAAAAAATTGGGCACCTACAAGTAAAATAAATAAAACTCAATCAAACTTTGTGTCAAGTTCCATATTAACATGAAACGTTCATTGATTTAAAACTAGAACTAAACTAAAATAAGAAAATTTCCAGAAAACACATTGCAAAACTTATTGAGACCTTGGGAAAACTGAAGCTTTCTTAGCACACCAAAACACAATATAAACTTTAAAAAATATTTATTACACTTGATCAAGTTTCATTTTTGAAACATTGTAAGAAAATGAAAAAATGCATATCTGAGAAAGGATTTGTATTCAGAATATACAAAGAACTATCACAAATTATGGGCTGAATGTTTGTGTATCCCCAAAATTTATTTGTTAAAACCCTAACCAATGTGATGGCATTAGGAGGTGGGGCCTCTGGAAGGTAAATAGGTCGTGAGCATTGAGCTTCGTGAATAAGATTAATGCCCTCATAGGAGGGGCTTCTCTCTCTCTCTCTCTCTCTCTGTCCCCCTGGCCTCCTTGCCACCATATGAGGATGTGCTCTACCCCTCCCTCCAGCATGCGCTCTCCCCCTCCCTCCTTGCCACCATATAAGAAGGCAAAGAGCAGATGGCCACCTGCAAACCAGGAAGTGAGTCCTCACCATACATTGATTATATCTGCTAGCACTTTGATCTTGAAACTCTCGAGCCTTGACACTGTGGGAAATAAATGATTTGTTGTTTAAGTCAAGTGGTTTGTGTTATATTTGTTATAGCACCCTTAATTGATAACATACACCTCACTAAGACAAACAGTTCAATTAAAATAAATAAAAAATTTGAACAGACACTTTATTAAGTAATATATAAAGATAGAAGTTAAGGATGTAAAATGCCCCTGAACATCGCTACTCATTTGGAAAAGTAAAATTGAAACTACAATTGTATACTATTATATACTGGTGAAGATGAAGGGCAACTTTATCAAGCATCATTGATGCAAAATTCAAAAAGGTCTATTGCTTCAGAGAACAGTCTTTCATTTACACATATATATTGCACATGTATTTACCACATGACCTAACAAGCTCTCTTCTAGGTTTTAACTCAAGAGAAATGAAAGTATACATCAACATGCAATTCTGTAGGTGAATATCTGCAGATGTTTTATTCATAATCACCCAAAATGAGAATCCAAATGTATATCAACTATGGTGAAAGGATAAACTCTGGTGCATCCATAGAATTAAATGCTACTCATTAACAAAAAGAAACAGAATACTGATACAACCAACTGGGAGGAATCACACATGACTTATGAGATTCAAAGGCTATACATAATATGATTTCATTTATATATTTTGAAAAGTCAAACTCATAGGAGCAAACAACAGGCCAGTGTTTTTTAGAACTTGAGTTTTAGGGAGGGGTATTGCCTATAAAGTCAAATGAGGGAACTGTCGTGGTCAGTGAAATGCTTTATATCTTATTTATCTGTGGTGGTGATTACATGACTGCGTGTGAAAATCATAACTGTACACCTTTAAAGGATGATTTACTATATGTAAATTATACCTGCATAGACCTGTTTTTTAATGTGTATACTTTATTATTGTATTTATATTAATATGAAGCTCAAAAACAAATGAAATTTTTACTATGTGAGAAATAAGACTAGTAGTAATCACAGTATGTGGATGATGCTGTCTGTTGGGTAGGAACATAAAGGAGCATTCTGTGAGGCTAAAAAATGCCCTATATCTTCTTTCATATGGTGGTACACAGGGCTATACATATGTAAAAATACATGGTTCTATATACCGAACGTGTGTGTGTGAACATTTGTAGTAGAATATATGTACATGTGTGTATATTGTGTGTGTGTATGTGTGTGTGTTATACTTGAGTCAAACATCTTTGTAAAATATATACAGTCAGACCTCCCTATCAATGGGTTCCACATCCATGGATTCAACCAACTGTGGATTGAAAATATTTGCCCTTTCCATTTGCCTCTTAATAAGAAAGAATAAACTATAATTTTTGGGGAATATAAAAGGAAAAAAATGGAAAAAGCATGGTTCTGCCAGTGCTAAACATGTATAGTCTTTTTTTCTTATCATTGTTCCTTAAACAATAGAGCATAACAGCTATTTTATAGAATTTACATTGTATTAGATATTAAAATTAATCTAACGATTAAAGTATGTGGAAAAATGTGGGTAAGTCATATGCAAATACTACATCATTTTATATAAGAAACTTGAGCATCTGTAGATTTTGGTAATCATGGGGGTTTTGAAACCAACCCCACACAGATATTGAGAGACATTATTTTGAGTGCCAAAAAGCTAAGAGCTATTGGAGTAGACAAGAACAATGTCTATAGTCCAAATAACTGGCTTAAACTATTCTGTCTTTAAGATAACTATCAAGTCCCTGGAATAAATGGGGAATATTTAGACATTTTTAAGAATTTGTATTTCTTACGGTTTTATTATATCCTCTTTTGATATTCACCATTTGTGACCTTAACAAAAGGAAAATGAATGGTTTTGCCAGTATTGAACATGTACAAACCTTTTTCTTCTTGTCATTTTTCCTGAAACAATACAGCATGACTACGAAACTATTACTAAAATGGTCATAGATTTTTTTTTTTTGCTCTGTGGATTAAGCACTTTTGTAATTTTTCAGCTGGACAACAATCTGAGACTTTTTGTATACATATAGGCATGATTATGGAAGGTATGGCAAAGTGAGTTAAATTCCCACTTATAAGCCTGATACTTTCTAATAACTCATCATGCCACATATAGTTTATTCTTTCTCATTGAGTGGTAAATTAAATACAAAGTTTTATGATTGTCTATTTTATTAAGTAAGCAAAACTAAAATTTGCAGTCATCTTTTCTGTGAGACAATGTATACACATTGCAAAAATAGGATATATTATGCTTACTAAATACCTGTGAGAAGTATCTCTTTCCCCTGAGAGTGCTTGTTTACTGTTGAATGTTACTATTAAAGTACAGAGAACTAATCATTGAACCTATCTCAAAGTGATAAAAGAATAAAAATTATTATCTGTGGCCCTTTTTCTACTAAACATATATATATATACACACACACACACACACACACACACACACACATATATACACATATATATGTTAGATATGTATATATATCCCAAGCAACAAACTATTAAAGCAATAGCTATGTTCTGTTTAAGAGCTGATTGGACTTACCAGCAAACTCTAGATTTGGTGTCCTGCAAACAAATTGCCAGAGGTAATTGAAGTAATATCTGAA